>NW_003852491.1:4268881-4342922 GCF_000181295.1 Otolemur garnettii | reverse complement strand
CCCCCCCCCAATGGTGTCCCACTTTACCAATGTTAAAATCTGGTCATCTTAGACAAGGGGAAGTTAGGACTGGGCTCAGGGAAGGCAGAAGGGTTCCAGACAGAGATTCCTAGGAGAGAGTCCTTTCCTTCTGTTAGGGGGATTGTTATAAAATGTGAATCAGGGACCCTGCCCCTCTCTACTCCTTTATCTACCCTGATTTCCATTTTCACTTCAAATAATATACAACCTCCCTACTGTGATCGCTTGAGGACCTCTATTTTCTGCTGTTTCTCTGACCTCACTGCACGCCACTCTCACTTTTCTTGCTCTGCTCTGGTCACTTGGGTCACCTTTCAGTTTGTGAAAAGTACTGAGGCTCCATACCTGTGTTTCTTTGAGCATTTGAATGGCCGGCACCACCTCATCTCTGAATTCTCACCTACACAGTCACCTCCACAGAAGGCCTTGCCTCGCCACCCTATCCTGCTGGTCTGTACTATTCACATTGCTTATTCCTTTCTGAAAACATCCCGTGGTCTGTAAATGTCTCTCTTTTCCCTGCCTTCTTTACTATATGGAAATTCCAGGAGAGCAGGGCTCTGACTGTCTAGTTTACCGCTCTATCCCTAGTATCTGACTTACAGTAGATACTCACTAAATATTTTACTGAAGGGATAAATGAATGTATCAAGAACTGTGAAATGTCTGAGATAGTTCCCTAATCGCAAGTGTGAACTGAAATAACATCTTAAGGCTCCCCAACAGCAGCTGACTGACTAGGCTTCCTCTTGGTCAAGGGGATCCCCCAAAACTGAGTTGCTAGCCATGAGAAAGGAGATCAGCCAGGTGTCATCATGTCCCCCTGCCTTCTTAGAGAATTTCTTTATGACTCATTAACAGGCCTAAGGCTATGTAAGACATATCTGCAGGTCCTCAATATACATAATAAACCACTTGAGTCTGGGCATATGTCCTGTAGTTTGTCTCTGATTCATAGACTCTTATCTTAACACAAGCATTTCTTTTTGCTGTCATGCTCTCTATTAGACAGAGCCTAACTCTTTCAGCCACTTGTCAATCAAAGAGTTTTTAAACCCACCGATGACCTGTGGGCCCCCACTTTGAGATGTCCCATTTTCCATCTTCTTAAGCCAAGGAAATGTCTGCTTTTCACATATTGACTTACTATTTTACCTGTAATTCCTGTCTCCCTGAAATGTATAAAACCAACTTGTAATCCCACCACAGTGAGTCCACTTGCTCAAGGCTTCTTGGGTGTGGTTGCGGGTCATGGTCCTCAAATTTGGCTCAGAATGGACCTTGTAAAATTATTTCACAGAGTATACCTTCTTTTCTGTTGACACAAGCTAGCAAGTGAATCTACCAGAGTTTCACTGGTACTGGTAGAAGACCCAGACTCTGGAGCCAGAAATAAAGGCCAGTGCATCACACATAGCAATGGCGGTAAGCAGACTACCAGCTCGGGCCATGGTTCCCTGAGACTTGGTTTCCACAGGAGGGGGCAGAGAGTGGAATTCGCACATGTAGTAGGGTGCATTACAGGAGAAGAGCCCAGCGCTTAGGAACTCTGAATCTTTTAAGACCAGCACACCTAGTAAGCACATCCACTCTTTGCTCCAGAGGGAGTAGGGGCTTTTTGGATGTCTTCTGACCAATTCGCCATTTCTCTGATTCTCTGGGTGTCCAACAATCCAACTCATTTCTGACACAAACTACATGTAGTTTTGCACAAACCACAGAAATTAACAGCTCCATTCCATAACATTATTCCCTACCTTCAGATGCTCCCCAGACCCTGTTTAGGGGTGTATGGATGTTCCATTGTGCAAAAAGAATTGATTAAAGCTGTTGGCTATTGATAATGGAGCTCAATCTTCAGTTCTTCTCCCTTCCCAGAGATGGGGGAATGCTTAAACTTCCCCTCTAATTATATAGTTGCTCCCTAGTAACCAGCCCCATTCTTAGGCTGTTTAGGGGACCCACCTACAGTCACCTCAGGATAAACTGAAGCATGGTTGAAAAGGGCTTGTTATAAATACCAAAAGATGTTCCTATCACTCAGGAAATTCCAAATGTTTCAGAAGTTCTTTGTCAGGAACAGAGATAATGACCAAATATTTTCCAAAGCCTGTGCTCTGCAGAGAAACACTCTGTCTTTTAAGGATTATCACTATACAAACACCCTGGAAAAGACCACCTGAGCAAAGCCCATCAGTCTATCTGCACTCGAGATGTGCAGAAATGCAAGAGACTCGGGAATGGTCTCCTGTCAGAAAGAATGGATATTTCACTTCAAGGTTTAGGACAGTCTATCCTGAACTATCGTAACAGATCAGGCACAATAGTATTTCTGAATTATTCACATGTTAATAATATCCTATAGCAGTCTCACAACAAGAGTTGAAATTGGAGGTAGCACTGTCAGGGGTGGGACCTGGGTGCTTTGCAAAGCAACAGGGCCCCAAACACACGGCCTTGAATTCAAGGTGAAGTTCAAGGGCGGTCACTAGGTAACAGTATAAAGTCAAGAAGACCAAAGAGGACATTTGAGTCTATAGTTCACAGGGGTATGGAACTCTATGAGGAAGGAGATAGCATTTATCTTCTTCATCCTGTGTCTCCAGCTCCATGTCTGCACATAGAAAATTCACATTGATTATTTGTCAAATCAAGGGCTAGGTACTGAAATGAATGAATAAGCCAACAAGAAGGAAGTTTTAATTGTGCTGGGGGGATCTCATAGCCTAGAAATCTCAGCAGCTGCAATTTGGCTTCTGCTCGCCCGGCCTCACAGTGGAGAACAGACAAACACATTGTTTTTTTCTTTTTCTGAATTTGCCCCAGAACCCAAATTTAGGCTTTAGTAGGCCCAGCTGTGTGGAACTGGAACTTGCAAGGACAGGGGCCAGGGTGGTTAACTCCACAACAGACCAGAGAAAAGCACTCATAAGGCTGCTGGGCATTTTTTTAAAGTTTAACTATGAAAATTGATAGAATACAGAAATAGCAACTTTCAGGTACTTCTATTATGAACGTTAAGTTGCCAGTATCTGTTACGAAACAAAAATGACCTACGTTAATTCCATTTTTGCAATCTTCTCTAAAGACACACTTGCATATACGTGTGACAGCATTATCCTCTTTGGTGAAAAATTAAAAGCAACTTAAATATCTATCTAAAGGGAACAGTTAAATAAAATAGACTATTACATAAGCATGAAATGAACTATGTTTGAATGAAAAATAGCAGAATGGTATCATTGATTTAAGACACTGCGATTCTATTTATCTTCATACATGTGATCAATGATGAATTCTTCCCAAGCTGATTATCATAACTAACGTTGGGTATTAGGGAGAAAGGTGCAGGGATTGATCAAAGCAGTTTTAGCTTTATATGGAAAAACTCTATTCTGTGGGAGAAGGAATAGCTCTTCTGTGTAACATGGCAGTTAGGTAGGTGCACAAGCTGTAGGGTCAGTTAACTCATTTTGAATCCTGGCCATTTACTAGCTGTGTGTCCTTGGGCCCACTGCTTAACCTCTCTGTGCTCCACTTTTCTCATTTGTTACATGGCAATAATAATAATACCACCTTCAAGGGCATTGAGAGGATTTAAACTGTTAACACAGGCTAATAGTTACAACAATGCCTAGCACATAATACGCCAGGGGTCCTCAAACTTTTTATACAGGGGGCCAGTTCACTGTCCCTCTGACTGTTGGAGGGCCAGACTGCAGGCCCCAGGAGGAGTCAGCTGCTAAGCAGGACAGGCAGTGGCAGCAAAAACACCTGGTGGGCTGGATACATGTCCTAGGTGGGTTGCATGTGGCCCGTGGGCCATAGTTTGAGGACGCCTGTAAGCCATTGATAAATATTAGCTATTAATATTGTCATAGTTTGAATATGCCTTGTCCCCATCAAAATTCATGTTGAAATTCGATCCCCAATGTGACAGTTTTGGGAGGTGGGTCCTACTGAGAGTTGCTCAGATCATAAGGGTAGACAGTTCATGAATAGATGCGTGCCTTCACTTGGGGCTGGGGGATGATTTCACTCTGTCTCAGGCATGGATTAGCTCCCACAGGACAAGATTGTCGAAAAGACTCTGGCTTCCTTGGTTTCTGCCCCCTGCATCCTGGTGTCCCAGGTGATCTCTTTATATACTCCCACGCCCCCTTTTCACCTGCTTTCCACCATACGTGAGAGAATCCTGAGACCCTCATCAGAGGGAGCTGCCCAGACAGGAACCCTTCAGCCACCAGAATCGTGAGCCAAATAAACCTTTATTCTTTGTCAAGTACCTAGCCTAAGGTCTTCTGTTATAGCAACACCAAACAGACTAAGACAAATATCATGTGTTACTCACATAATTAAGATTAATTTAAATGCCATTCAGGAGAAGAAGGAAGGGAAGGAGAAATGAAGAAGGAAGGTTTATGTTGCTCTTTCCAAAATAGAGAGGCTTTGATCAGAGGAATGTGTTTACCAAACAAAACAGTCTCTGGTAGCATTTCGAAATATCATCCTCTTCCTCCCACAGGCTGAGCAATTATCACAGCTGGACGCTATGTCCTCAGCACATACCCAATCAAGATTCGGCATCCCAAGAATTCCGAGACAGGAGAATGTCTTTCTCTCTCTTTCTTTCTTTTTAATATAATATAAATTTAACAAGCCTATTGAAGCAAATGTTTCAACAGGCAACACTGAACTGATTACAATATTTAATAAATCCTACTCCCAAATGAGGGCTTTTAAACGCCAACAAGGAACCAAAGTTGTACTCTTTTCATCCTTTTGTGCCAAGATTTTGTAGGACTGTTAGGTGGGGAACTGCCTTCATGCGCCAACACAAAGAAAGAAATTATTATGATCACCTTTCAAAGTTCCATTTGTAAGTTCCCAGGATAATGGTGCTTGGATTCTGGGACCCAGCTTTGTTTTCCACAGCAGAGTAAGATGCTGTTCCAAGGGAGAGGCAAAATCTCATGGACCCGAGAGCCTAAGGAGTATATTTCAGTTTTTTTTTAATCTCACAGCACACTTGAACCTATAGTTAAACTTCTGTGGCACACTTAAATTATGCTGATCAAAAAAAAAAAGTGAAAACAAGAATATACTTACTGTGCTTTAAACCTCTTACAAAAATAATTTAACTAGTGATCTCTAAACTGTCCGCGGCACATTTAAGATCCTCTCATGACACACCAGTGTGCCGCGGCACACCGGTTGACTATCACTGCCCTAAGGCATGGCCAGAGATGTCTCCTTTCCACCAAGCGTTCTGCCCTGGATTTTTGACATTACTGGGCTCCATTGCCTTTGTATACTTTGTTTTATCAGCTATAGAACAAAAAGTTTTGACAGATTAGGATTTTCCTTTGCTAGTCTATATGGCTTTGTAATTGCAGTTGTAGAATCACTTCTTTGCTGAGTGACTGAGGGAGGGAAAACTTTCCCGTAAAAATTGGTTCTCAGAATTCACAGCCTTCTGTTTCCTGTGTTTCCCGTATCCATAGGGAAGTCTTCGAGTGGAGGGAATACTGCTTGCCTGCCTGGGTCTGCAAGTGGGAGATCTGACTCCTCAGAGTGACAGGTGGGGGAAAATCTCCATTCTGGAACGTTCTTTCATGTTATGAGGAAAAGGTGACTTGTAGCCTGGGATCTGCCCTGTCTTAAGGAGGATTGCATCTCTCAGGGTGTCTGCCCATCTCTTCTGATTATTCCAGTCCTCTCAGGTCTATCCCCATGCCGATGGCATTTCTGTCTCTCAGGGACAGCTCTGTCTTGCTGTTCCTTGAGGGCATCTCTTGGGTGTCTGCATCTCAATCTGTCTGTGTGCATTTCTCTCTCCCTGGCTTATTTTTTGGTCTGAAATGTACTGACCTTTGTGGCTTATTGCTCATGTAGGTGTTTAAAATAGGGCTTTTAAAGATCACAAACATCCGGCCAGATGAAAGAAAGAAAAAAATCAGCTTCTATCAGAAGCAGCCCAAGTGTGACCAACCTCAGACAGCCTGCCCTCACTGCCCATGGGGAATCCTCCTTCCCTCGGAGGCCCTCGGCCCAGGGCCTGATGCGAGGCACTAAGATGAATCACCTAAGCCCCCAGTTCCCCCGGAGGAAGGGAGAGAATGCCAGAAAGCAATGCATCATCTGTGTTTTCCTGCCTTGTGGCTGTGGGCTGCTTAGAAAACAGCCCAGGGAGGTCCTTATATCAGACACGCTGACGGCCTCATGCCCCTCCAGTTCCCAGGGAAATCATGCTTTGCTTGATCGTGGGATTTTCTTGGAACACGAGCCTGGGCGTAAATGCACAGCCGGAAGGCAGATGCCCTCCTGGAAGGTGTACAGTGTGTTCCTGGGGCTTGCAGCCAAGCCGCGCTCTCCTCCCCGCACCACCAGGCCCAGCTGCAGGGGAGGGGGTGGAGGTGCAGTCTGGCTGAGGTGCACCTGTGCTTGTTAAGGCCCCACTCCCTCCGGATTAGCCTTCACTGCATGTCCCCCACCCCCATATCCGAGGCCACCTCAGGGCACAGCCTGATTTGTACCCCAGCATCTAACATGATGCTTGGCCCACAGTCAGGGAAAATCTACATTGGCAGCATCTGTGAAAGATTCAGAATCCCAAAGGGAACCAGATGGAGGTCTCAATCCAGGCAGCAGCCTTTACAGCAGCCCACCTCATGCCCATTCTCACTCAGGGCTATATCCTCCCTGTCCCCCACTTTTCTTCTCCAGAAAATGTGGACTGATACACAAGAAATTAGTAAAATGGCTGCTTCTGAGGAGGACATGGCATGCATCAGTTATATTTAGTCTGTATGAAAATGATGTTCGATTTTTAAAATCATCGATATAAATATACCTTTAAATTTTGGATCAGTAATACTACGCGTGGTAACACATTTTAAAAGTACAACTATATCCAGTAGCAATGAAGTTTCCATCTACCCTTGTGCGAGGCAGAAAAACAGGCCCCAGAGATGTCCATCTCAGTCACAGCTGTGACTATGCTACCTGACATGACAAAAGGGACTTCTTTGAGAACATTAAAATAGGGAAATCATCCTGGATTATCCAATTGGTCCAATACAATCAGAAGGGGACCTTCAAGAGGGAGGAGGGAAGGTCAGAGTGGGAGAAGAAGGAGGTGAGGACAGGAGCAGGTGACAATGACACAGGGCCGGCAGGGAAGGAAGTGAGCAGTTTCTAAAAGCCGGGGAAGGCAAGGAAATGGGTTATCCCCTCAAGCCTACAGTAGGAATGTGGCCCTGCAGACACATTTCAAACCTCTGGCACCCAGAAATATAATAATGTGCGTTGTTGGAAACCACTAAGTGTGTGGTAATTTGCTATAGTGGCAATAGGAAATAACACAACCCCTGACATCTCAGTTCTCCTTCCCAGAGGCAATGGTTCCTCCCTGTTCATCGTGTTTCTTTCCATAAACAGGTAAACATGTATATGATAGAAACAGAGAGACTGAGAGAGATATGGATATATAGACAACTACATAGGTAACGTAGATATGTATATATCGTCTACACAAAACATAAGCGATTCTAAGTACATGTATGTAGGTGTATCTGTATTTGCTTTGTCATACAAATTCTACATACTATACATCATTCTACACCTTGATGTGACCTCCTAATAGTCTAGATTGGAGGCCTTCCTGTGTCGGTGCACACAGATATGCTTTGTCCCTCAAAAAAATATTTTAAGAGAAAACATAGAAAAAAATCAGCAAGAGATTCCCTGAGAATCAGTCTGTTTTACTTTCTTGTTCTGGCTACACCAGTCTGTGAGGGACAATTGCTTCCTGATCTGTGCCTTTGTTAGATCCAGGGAAGAATGTGTAGATAATTCAGCAGGTGGTAACTGAGGGGAAGAAGGCTGCCTGCCTTTTTTCTGATACTCTGTCTGCCTCTCTCTGCCCCCTCCTCACACCTAGTGTTTTCTTCTAACAATTAAGCCAGAAGAATTGGTGTCATTAGTGCCTAGACACAAAGCACTTGTCCCATATTTAGTGTATTTGGGAATCACCAGCCCAAGTGACAGCCATCTCTCTGGGTTTAAGCTCTGAACACTTTCTAGATGGGTGAACCTGCCTCACAGTTTCATCTTGGACTATAACCTCTATGATTATCAGTTTAATTGCTCAACAGTGATACAGATTAAATTAAATAAGAAAGCAGGAATAAAGCACCTATCACAGTAGTTGTGCTGGGAAAACCAGGGACCATCCTCAGGGTTAAGAACTCACGGAGGAGTCATGGAACTCAGAAAAGCCATTATACTCACAGTTCTGGTTTATTACAGTGGAAGGAGACACATTAAAATGAGCAGAAAAAAGATTCTCATAGGACAGAGTCTAGGAAAAACTAGATATGAGCTTCTAGTTCTCCTTTCTCAGTGGAATCATATGGAGAGCACTTATCCTCCCAGCAATAATACCTGACAACACCTGTGAAGTTTTACCAACCAAGAAAGTTCACCTGAGCCTTGGTGTCCAGTGTTTTTGGTGGGGATCAGTTACGTAGGCATGAAGCATGCAGGTGACTGGCCTTAGCTACTCAGTATCTAGCCCTCCCTGCTGCCAGCATGACATCAAATTGATATAGTATAGCTCAAACCCCAGGCACACAAAATAGTCATTCACTGTAAATCATGTTGTTAGCATAAACAATCTGAGGTGCTCCAGATCTCAGGCACACAAAGAGGCAGGAAATGTCAGGGGCTTAAAGACCAGAAACAGACAGATAGCCAGTCCTGAAGACCTTTGAAATGTGCAAGGGTTGGGCAAGCCAGGCCTGCTGAGTTAACCCTTTCTGCCAATGCCTGCGGGAGTATGTAAACAAGGACTTGTTTCCCCCACAACAAACCTCCCTCTCTCCTTACCCAAATGAGATTACTAATAATCTAAAAGTAAGTTACCAACTGAGCTCTGTTGTTGTGCCAAGCACTGTGTTTAACGCCATCATATCACATGCTTATACCAATTTTCAGTGGTATCACCTGTTCCCTATTTTACATAAGAGGAAACCAAATTCAGAGAGGTTGAGTAATTTATTTATTACCACACTGCAAGTGTGTTCAGGAAGAGGATTCAAGTCAGGCCTCTGACAACAGAGCTTATGCTAACATCACCTCGACTTCACCCACGTTTACTAAAATCGGCACCAAAGAGAGACAATTGGCATGGCATTTCTGCATGGATGCCCAACAGATTCATAAAGTTTCACATCTTTTTCTTAAATGTCACTTCCCCCAGGAAGAATTCTGTGGATCCTCAAGCTTAATTCAATCTACCTGTCAGCACAGTCACAAGCAATTTATATGAAGGCCGTCAAGCAGAAATGGAGACTTAACATCATGAGAAGAAGTGGATGAAGACAGGACCCCCCGTTTGCTGCCAAGAGCAAGTGAACACTCTGCCCTTGGCCAAGAAAGTAGGCACAATTCTGCCAGCTGTCAAGGAAGCTCAGCCTGGACAGTCACCTGGATTTCTTCTCTGACTGGGGAAGTAACACCTGAAGGTTTGGAGAGAGAGACATTTGCTGAGGGAGAAAGGGCATGGCATTTGTACAATCTTTTAAATCATTATTTTAAATGTTAAATGTTTAAACTTTTTAGACCCTGGGCCAAATCCCAAATCACCCTATTATTTAAAGCTCTCAAAGCAGTATGTTTTATTGCTTTTTTGGAGTCCATAGGAAAACCGTAATAGCAATTATTTAAAATTTATAATAGCTATTTTCCCAATACATGTAATAAGCTGCTTGAAAGCAGGAACAATTTCTGACTTATTTATCACTATATGTCAAATGTCCAAAACAGAGCCTGGTACTTAACAGGCTTTCAATAAATATTTGAATGAGTAAATGAATAAACAGTATATTATGGGTTGATAGGAGATGAGTTCTGCTTAGGATGGTTTCTTACCCCCTCTGGGAGAGCTGACCATTTAGGGAGAAAATGTTGTCCCATCTGAGTGGACAGAAGGGGGCAGAGGTTAAGCACAGAGGCTTAGAAATCAGATTTGCTCAAGCACAAAACCCTGCCCTGCAATTTACCGGTTCTGGAACCTTCATCGTATTAGTTCTTTTCTCTGTGCCCATCTCCCCTTCCCTGTAAAATGAAGATAATGTTAATCTGTCTCCCTGGGGTTTGAGGATTAAATGGCTTGTTATTACACGAAGTGAGCTGAGGGCAGATCCTAGGACACAATATGTGTTCTACGAATGAGGCAGGCCCTCATTCCAGAGTTGGCTGCACTGATGTCTCCCATAGTCCTTTTGAACTGTGGCCTTGCCACTCCCTCATGAAGACGTGGAATTTGTGCTCCCTTTCCTCAAATCTGGGTTTGCCCTATGACCCAAAAAGGACACAAGAGGAGAGAGATATGGAAGGCCAAGACCAGGCCTTAAAAGAGGATTGTCAGCTTCCACCTGCACCTGCTATTATGGAGTGAAGCCTCCCTGCTGTGAGGAAGGCAAGGAGTGGCATTTGGCTTTGGTGGTAACAGGAGAGCAGAGGCTGAAGGGCAGTGAAGAGGCTCTTAGTAGAGGCTTGAAAGGCAGTAAGAAAAAATTGTTATTGGAGGTTTGGGAAAAGGACACCGAGTTATGTGACAGCACAATATTTGTCAATATTTTATGTATAGTAAGATGGAGAATAGAAAAACGTACTCCATAAATGTGTATGTCTGGGTAAGATTTCCAGAAGACTGATGGACCCTTTGACTGACTCTTGGTAGCTGCCTATGGTAAAGTAACCAGCAGGAGAGGAATGTTCAGCATTCAGGCAGAATGTAGAGGACATATTCTCAAGCTAGGATTTGCAGGTTTAGAAAGTAAAACTGTTTCTATTTGCTGCTTCTCCAGTGGAGTAAAAGAGCCTCTGCGTCAATAAAAACCCGTGGGAAAAGATCAAATCTAGGGTGAGGCCACCAAAACACGGCCTCAGGCTAAAGATGCAGTAAAGAGCGTGGTTTTAACAGTCTCGATGAAGGCTCAGAAAACATGCAACAGTGTTGCTTCTAGATCCCATCAGCAAGACAAAAGAGCTCGGATGAAGAGTAAGGGTGTTGTTATAGAAGATCTTGACTACAATCCAAAGTAGAGAGACAATCTTTCTTGTGGAGATCTGTGGGCATTTATGTTTTTTGCCTGGTTGTGTGAACCTCACCAAAATTCATAAAAACCAACAGTTTTTTTTTTTTTTTTTTTTTTAAGACAGAGCCTCAAGCTTTCCCCCTGGGTAGAGTGCTGTGGCATCACAGCTCACAGCAACCTCCAACTCCTGGGCTCAAGCGAGTCTCCTGCCTCAGCCTCCCCAGTAGCTGGGACCACAAGTGCCGGCCACAACGCCTGGCTATTTTTTGGTTGTGGCTGTCATTGTTGTTTGGTGGGCCCAGGCTGGATTGGAACCCGCCACCTTAGGTGTAGGTGGCTGGCGCCTTAGCCGGTTGAGCTATAGGCACCGAGCCAAAACCCAGCAGTTTTAAAGAGAACTATACCAATGGGAGCCACACTGGCTTGAACTAAAGAGACAGATATATCAGAATGAAGAAAGACCTCTGAGCTCCCAAATTCTACGGATAAGAAGTGAGCCTAGAGAGCTACTCAGCTATAAAAAGAGATCATTTTTAATGAAAAAAAAATATGTATTCAGAAGGCAAAATTCAGAGCCCAAAGCTGCTGAGAATGATTCCCAGAAGCAGAGGTGGACCCTCATTGATATTTGCATTCTCTGCCCATGGAGCAGAGAGGATTGGTAACATCCACACTGTATTTCAGAAATGCTATGGACCAGTGACTACCACGAGCCTCCCACAGTCATCCTGTCCTTGTTGTCATTTTATGTTGAGTGTATGGAAGGCAGATGGATCGTCTTTCTGTTTAACAGAACTCTTCATCTGAGGAACGACATCTGAGGAACTGCACTAAGGATTCTCATCTAGATTTAGATGACAAGATCGGAACCTCAAGGCTGAGCTTGGCGCCATAATGCAATGGGGATATTCGTGGTCTTAGGAGGAAGGGGATGCAGTCTGCACTTTAGAGAAACATAAATTATGGCCATTGGTAGACTGTGCTAGATTTGGTTTCCAATAGTGGCCCATAGCAGTGCCTTCCATTCCACCTGCCCTGGAAGGTGACCCTGAAGGGCATTTGCAATATCGACTGACCAGAAGCAACCTGAATGGCTAACACCAGGGGCTGGGTAAATTGTGATCAAGGGCACTGAAAAAATGTAATAGTTGGAAATTGAGTGGCATAGAGTAAATGGTGGTCATAACACATTTTTTAAATGAAAAAATAGAAGCATGTAAAACAAGCCTGTGTGTGTACATGTGTGCATGTTTGTGTATACACACACACAAATAACTGGAAAGATAAAGCCACAAAGGTGAGGAACACTCTCTCTCAAGTAGGATGATGGGAAAGTTTTGTTTGCTCTTTGTGTCTTTGTAGTTTCTAAAAATGAATACTTGTAACATTTGGGGTATATTTTTACTACTTTTTAATAATAATGTATACACATACACACAGTATACTGACACTGTGCCTTCTGAATTCTGGGATCTCAGAGCTCATTCTCTTTCTAATAAAAGATCTTAGGGGTTAAGGGTGCAGCTATCATTAAGGCTTAGTTTTCTCATCTGTAAAACCTGAGCTGGCTGTGTGACCTTTTATAACCAAGAGCTGCGTAGCTTCCAAGGCTGGATCTTAAGATGGCTAGAGCTGCTCCCTCTGCCTCTTGAAACATTGGCCTTGGTATCCAATTTCCATTCTGGGAAGAGGCTAAACAGCTGTGTGGAGAGGCCCATGCAGAGAAGGGAGGCCTCCATCCTAAGTGCCACCTGAGCTTCAGACAACATCTGGCACCAACAGCTCACCATCTAAACAAGGCCATTTCAGAACTTGAAGCTTTTCTGGTGTCTCCATCAACATTACATGAAGCAAAGTCAAATTGCAGAATGTAAGAAATAATAAGTTGTTTTGAGCAACTGTGTTTTGCTGTGATTCATCATACAGTCACGGACAACCACAACAATGACTGTTTGTTATTACTGTGATCATTCCTTTTTGTATTTCTGTATTGGTTTCATTTTCCCTTGCCTTGGTTTACACCACACTGGATTGGGTGGAGAAATGGAAACTTAGTATGTTCAGTTGTCACTCGCCCTTTGCTCACAGCAAAGCAAGTCTGCAAATCACCTCTCACACAGTCTGCCGGAACTCCAATAGAGTCACAGATTGGGAGACGCACAGGTGCACAAATACCTGTCAGAGGACATGATGGAGTTTAACAAGGATGAACGCCAGGCCCTGAGTTTGTATGAACAAGCCAGCTGCCCAAGGACATGTGGCTTTAGCAGAAAAGCATGTTTAAGAAACGTGGCTTTATTTTCTTCTTGGACATTAAGCTTGTAAGTACTGCAAGAGTGATGAGGCTGCCAAAAAATCTGATATGGTTGCAGACTCTTATCAGTGTAAAGCCCCAGAATGAGGAAGTTTGTATGCTACTCTAATGGGGTCAGACCACTTTTAGAAGAGCCAGCTTTGCCTGAGACACTTAAAAAGTCTGATGGATAAACGTGGGTATACTCAGGGGAGAGTGCAAAACGGTTTGCCATGCTTAAGCGGATATGTGTTACTCTTGATTGAACAAACATTTTGACCTAATGAGCATATAGATGTGTAGAGTAAAGGATGGCAGGAATAAGTTTTGAAAATTTGTAACTATCGATGCTGTGTCTTGGTTTTATCCATTCATTTAACAAATACCAAATGGATACTGGATTCCTGGCACTCTTTTAAGTATTAGAGATGGAGCAATGCGTTCCCTGCCATCTTGTAGCTGGTATTTTTATAAAACCAAGCAATAGTAACAAGATAATGTGGAAGAGTGAAACAAATAAAGATCATAGGTTGGAAAGTCTCTGTGGTGGAGGGTCATGAGAAAAAACTAGGCATTATCCTTCTAAGGCAGTAGGAACAGAAAGTGGAAGGATCACCAACAAGAGAAGTTGACATGTTAAGAAAAAAAAAAAAGGTAGAGAGAAAGCCTGTGTGGCTGGGAACACATGGAGAGAGTGGGGCGAGCTGAGTCCGATGACTTTAAATGTTCCACTTTCCAAAGTATCGTTGCTCTGGGGTTTTAAAGCCAGTTTGGGGGCTTAACTAATGTAATTATTTTACACAGAAGATGTAAGGATAGAGACTGGAAGAGCAACTGTAGTTCCCAGAGGAGCCATTCTCAGGTCTCTGGAAGGTTGGCATGTGGATGTGGGCGGGGTCATGGTTTGTGTGTCCCCAGGAGACAGCATTGTGATTTTATTCCATAGAAGCTACACAGGTTGCAGAAGCTTCTGATGCATACCTGCACCCAGTGACAGATCTGTGGAGGTAGGTAGTGAATTTCTCGTCGTAGGAAAAGCCCACGTAAAGTCTTCCTAGCGCCTTGAAATTATAGGACATGGAAATTACGCAGTTGGTGTTAGACAGGAATTAGGATTTCCCAAAGGGTGGGGCATATGCCACAGTCAGTAATGGTAGATGTTAAACGGACATATCATTAAATAATGTCAAATCAAGCAGTAAAAATATTATTCCATTTTACTTTCTTTTAAATATGATTTTTTTCAAAGATAACATCTTATTTGGCCTTATCACCTAATATTTACTTTGTATCCTTTCTTTAAAAAGGGAAATATGGACAGCGCCTGTGGCTCAGCGGGTAGGGCACCAGCCCATATACTGAGGGTAGCGGGTTCAAACCCAGCCCCGGCCAAACCACAACAATAAAATAGCCGGGCCTTGTGGTGGGCGCCTGTAGTTCTAGCTAATTGGGGAGGCTGAGGCAAGAGAATCACCTAAGCCAAGGAGTTGAAGGTTGCTGTGAGCTGTGACACCACAGCACTGTACAGAGGGCTATAAGTGAGACTCTGTCTCTAAAAAATAAATAAATAAATAAATAAATAAATAGGGAAATATTCTTAGATATAGACAATTTTGCAGGTGATACCCGATTTTTGAGACAATGTAAAGTGCACACAGATGGAAACAAATGAAGCCTTCCCAGCAATACCAAAAAGCCAAGCAAACTGAAACTTGCAGTAGTGAATCAGAAATATTCACTGTTGACTTAGTTTCTTAGAAGTGAAATAATGAACCATAATACAGTCTGTCTCAAAACTTTTGTAGTGACCCACCTATCATCTTGCAAGTCTTGGAAAACACATGTTAATTTATGGGCTTATTTATATGTATATGCATGTAGGCAATATGGGATATGGAATTTATGGCAGTGACATAAAGATTACTTTTACAAATAAATTTTATTAATACATTATAGTTATTTAAAAAACACCATATACATAATCATGGATGTTATATGTTGTGAACCATTGCTAATATGCCAGCTAAAACCATGCTATATAATCAAACAATATCACAAACAATAACCAAAAGCTTAGAGCTTAAAAAAGTATTTTTGTTCTGTACTAACAATATGAATGTGGGCTTCAGGCAATACTTGATCCAGGAGCTAAAATGAAAACACAAAGATTCATTTTTATTTATTTCTTGCCTTTAATTTTTGATTGATTGTAGATTGATCAACAGGCTCTACAAGTTGGCCTGTGGCAACTAACAAGTTCAAATATAAAAGTAAAGATGGTTTCTCACCCCTAGTAGTTCAAGCAATTTTCATGGGGGCCTGGATGCCTTTGCCTCCATCCCTGAACTAATTATTGTGGTCAGAGAATGGAGCCCATGGATTTTCTCAGCCATGAGTCTGAAGGTGGAGTGAATTGGCTCTCCCAACCCCAACATTCATTCAGAGTATTCCTGTCAGAATAGGGTGAGAGTATTTAGGATGGGACTAACAGAGTTACTTTACAACAGTACTTCTCAAACATTAATGTGTACAACAACCGCATGCAGATTGGTTAAAACAAAGATTCCTCTTCATTAGGTCTGGGATGGGAATTCCAATTTTGCCCCTATAGCAAACTGCAGGTCATTCTAATACTGCTGATCTGTGGCATCCGTGCTTTGAGTACTGAGGCGTTATACCATCTACTGCAGAAGCTGGAAGACAGCCATTCCTAATAATAGTAAGTGGTCAGACCGGGAGGAAGGTGGTTTTCTGCCTCAACACAACACATTTTTTTTTTAATATTTAAAAAAAATTTTTTTTTTAGAGACAAAGTCTCACTTCAGGGCCCTCAGTAGGGTGCCATGGCATCACACAACTCACAGCAACCCCCAACTCCTGGGCTCGGGTGATTCTCTTGCCTCAGCCTCCCGAGTAACTGGGACTACAGGCGCCCGCCACAACGCCTGGCTGTTTTCCGGTTGCAGTTTGGCCGGGGCCGGGTTTGAACCCGTCACCCTCGGTATATGGGGTCGGCACCGTACCCACTGAGCCACAGGTGCCGCCCAACACAACACATTTTACCAGCATCACTCATATCCATGATAAAGCCTCGGTTTTCACATTCAGAAAGAGTTCATCTCTTCCTTGCCTGCTGGAGGCACGGGCAGGAAGGTGGTCAGATGCATACATCATGTAGCATGAGCCCCTGGGGCTGTTCTGTCTTGCTCAGGGTAAGTAAGGACAGATAGAGATGTCCCTGTTAACTTGAATGCCTTTGTATAGAAGTCTGCATTCTTTAAGATTTACACAATTCACTGGATGGATCAGAGAAACAGCCCAGAGCTGCTGTTTGTATTCTATGAGTGAGATTCACTGGAGAAAACCAGAGGTCAAGGTAGAGTCATATAATTTCATGGTTGAAGACTTTAGCCCATACTGCATACTTCTCAGATAAGGTGTTTATTGCTGTAGGGGAAATTTGAACTTTGTTGGACAAAAGAGACCAAAGTCTTTTACTTTTTAAATACCATGTTAGTCTTTCAGCCAAAAGCTTACAGTCAGGCTTCTGTGTGAGTGCAGGATTTGGGAGGAATCTGACATGAGAGAAGCATTGAGCCTCACAGAAAATGCCTGCAATTGGATCAACCATTCCAGGGTACGTGGCGGACAATCAATAGCGGATTCAATCAGGATTTTAGCTTTAACAAGGGATAGTTATGCCTTTACCATGAGGGGAATTTGATTAATCTTTTCATGGTTGAGCTAATGCTGAGATATTGACCAAAATGTTTGTCAAACAAATTCATAAAATCAGCACTCACATAAAATCTCAGTATTCTTAAGGAGGTGGTGATTTAGGTTGCAGAACCCTGCTTCGACTTGCCATAGCAGTTTCTCGTCACATTTCACCAAAAGATCAAATGTAGCACAGCCAGGCACAGGAACCGCTGTCTGAGGGTAGGAGTTGTGGGCTCACATCACATATTCCATCTTCTTTATACATGGTAAAGGAAGTAATCTTCTTGATAATATTCCTTGGTAAAATAAATTTAAAATGATAGAGGCCTTATTTCTAAAAGTATTTTGCTCCCTTTAACTTAATCATTTGATTTTTTAGTTTATCCATGTTTTCGTATATTGATTTCCAAGAGGAAATCAAATCATCCCCAATGGAAAGAATAGTTAATCAGGAACATTTGGGTATTTCCCTTGCTTGAATATACTTTCCATGAGGGCAGAGAAAGTCTATTTTGATCAATATGGATAGCTACCACCTCTCACGGTGCCTGGCACATTGGACGCATCCATTGCATGATATGAACGATATGATACAAACTGAATTAAAATGCCTGGTAAGACACATTTTTCCTCTCACAGATTGATACCTAGTGGGAGAGATAGAATTGTATAAGGAAATAAAAATGTGTGTACATAGGAACAAAGGCATGTTGTTTTTGCCTTTGCATGTTTCAAAACAGGCAAAGATTTTGGTACAAATAAAGCAATGAAACGCACAGTGGGGAATAGTGAGAGGTAAGAATGAAAAGGGAGAAGGGGCCAGATTATGATCTTTATTTTTCAGGCCATTTTTACATAGCAAAATATAATTCAAATCGGTTTAAGCATAAACTATATCATATGGGCACATGTAACTGAAAAGTCCAGAATATCTACATTCAGGCATGGCTAGATCTAGGTGTCTAAATGATGTCAGCCACAGTCTGTCTTCCCATATTTCTTGTCTCAGCTTCTTCATTCCCATCAATTCATGAGTGGCTTAACAAAATATGGTATATGTATGTGGTACACTATGGAATACTACTCAGCCATGAAGAAGGATGAATTTAGGCCTTTTGAAACATTTTGCATGGAACTGGAGACCAGGATGCTAAGTATTTTCCAAGTTGCTATCATTTTCATCCAGGCTGCCTCGTGTCAAATGATGGAAAGAGTGAGCCTCAGTAACCCTGAGCTTACATTCTTGTGGTTGAGGAACCCCAGTGGAAACAGGATACTTTTGATGCATGGTTCAAACAAAGCACCAGGATCTGGTGCTCATGGGCTTCAGTTGAAGCTCAGGTTGGTTCACATGCCCATTGTTAGCCCATCAGTGCCAGCCCAGGAATGTGGCATTCTTACTGGCCAGTCCCAAACATGTTCTTATCCCCATATCCTGTAAGAGTGTTGGCATGGATTGAGTTGGGGAAAAGTAGGGATTCTATTTTTTTTTTAATTTTGGGATACTATAAAGGGACATACAATTAGGTTACATTATTTGCATTTTTTAAGGTAAAGGTCAAAAATAGCAAGAAAAAGACTCATAGAGGCAGAAAGCAGATGAGCAACTGCCTATAATGGAGGAAGGAATGGGAAGGAGGAATTACAAGGGAGCAAAAGGAATCTTCTGAGGCAGCGGGTATGTTCATTATCTTCAATGTTTATCAAATGTACAAAGTTGTATACTTAAACACGTACAGTTTATGATATGCCCTTTATATTTCAATAGGATGATGGGTGGGCAAAAACAGTCACCTTTGATAGCATGCCTCACAGCAACAAGGAGTTGGCACTAGTTTTTAATCAGAAGAGTAATAAAATTAGGGCTTTGAAGATCCTTCTGAAACCCTGAGGAGAAAATGTTGGAATGACAATGGTTAGCATAGAAACAAGGAGAACTGTTAAGGGGCACACTGGCTATTTCCTGTGACACACCTGACATCTCTCAGTCCACCTGTGGCAGCCACCTTTGTGCAGCGTAGGCTAATACCATCTGAGCTCAGCTCTATTACATTGGTCACTGGAAGTCTGCAACACCTGGCCTGGAAGAAGTATCCAGGTGCTAATGCTCCATGGGGGATAAAAGTCCAAGGACACGGGTTCTCACAACCCTCCATCAGGCTCTAATCACCTCGTTGGAAGGAGGTGCCCACCATGATGTCTGCTCAGTGGTTTCTCTCTGTTACTCTTTTACTCCCCCTGGTCTTTTTACTTCTGTTCCCTGAGTCACTTCCTGTGCTAAACTACCTACGTAAAAGTTGCAAGGTCTGATTTCTTGGGGTTTGGGGAACTCAGATAGGATGATGGGTGAAGTTGATAGTCTGAGCCATGCTGAGAGCCTGAACTAAGGCAATGACAGTTTAAATAGAAAACCAGAGAACGGTTTACCCAAAAAACCAGTGGTAGGTGGGCAGCGCCTGTGCTCAGTGGGTAGGGTGCTGGCCCCATGTACTGAGGGTGGCAGGTTCAAACCCGGCCCCAGCCAAACTGCAACCAAAAAATAGCCGGGTATTGTGATGGCACCTGTAGTCCCAGCTACTTGGGAGGTGGAGGCAGGAGACTCGCTTGAGCCCAGGAGTTGGAAGTTGCTGTGAGGTGTGTGATGCCATGGCACTCTACCAAGGGCGATAAAGTAAGATTCTATCTCTACAAAAAAAAAAAGACAAGTGATAGGACATGGTGATTGGATTTGAAGGGAATGGGAGACATCATGAACACCTAGTTAATCCAGGAAGTCAGCGAAACTCAGAGGAAACAGGAATGAGTATTTTACCAGAAAACAAAAATCAAATACATGCATGCATATGTGTATGTGTACACACACACACACACACATATATATATATATGCATGCATGCATTTAAGACTCATGATTTTGAGGAGTTAATGTTTCGGCTTGCAGAACATTTAAATTTTGGAAAAAGTCTAAATTACTGTTTAAGTGCTAGCTACAGTGATGGTTCACCAATTATCCCACAACATTAAACAAGCCACCTTTTATACACTGATATGGAAGGTACCAAGATGGAAGAATTCAGACGGCACAGCGGGGATAGCTTGTCTTGGCACTCACTGTTATCTATGGCCTCACCTGGAACGCTCTAAGGCCAAGGCCTAAAATTATCCATTGGCTCATTTACTCCCATGGCTGGGTTCCAGGCCTCTTGGAGAGAGACAGCCAGGTGGGTGGTGTTGCTCTGTTGGTCTAGGTGGTCACAAAAGTTTGCCTGTGTCTAAGTGAGTGGATCAAAGACCTCCCCTATGTTGATAAAGGCTTGTCAATATCACATTATAAAAAGAGCACGTGAGATTATTCATTAGTTTTCTATTGCTGCTGTAATAAATTACCACAAATTTAGTAGCCTAAAGCAATGTATCGTTAATCCCATAGACAGTGCTGTCCAGTACAAATAGAATGCAAGCCATATGTATACTTTTAAATTTCTAGTAAGCATATTTAAGAAAGTAAAATATACAGGTAAAATTAATTTTAATAATATATTTTGTTTAACCCAAAACATCCAACATTTTATCCTTTTGACATTAAATCACTATAAAAATCATTGAGCTATTATACATTTTTTTTTTTTGAGACAGAGTCTCACATTGTAGACTCTACCATTGGTAAAGTACCAGGGCGTCATAGCTCACAGCAACCTCAACCTCTGAGGCTCAAGCAATCCTCTTGCCTCAGCCTCCCAAGTAGCTGGGACTATAGGTGACCACCATAATGCCTGGCTATTTTATAGACATGGAGTCTTGCTCTTGCTATACATTTTTATAACAAATCTTCAAAATTCATTACACGTTTTTCACTTAAATCACACCCTAACTTGGATTAGTAGCAATCAGGTTGTGCAACTTGGCATGTTTGAAGTTATTCTGGATAAACCACATATACCATTCAATGTCAGAAAGAAATTTTTAATTTTTGACATAATTTCACCAGCTTCTGTCTGAATCTTCTACTGAACCAAAGGTAGAATTGGGGAGAAGGAAGAGTATAATAAGATATTGCAGGCTGACTGTCAACAAAGGAGACTTCATCGTTTGCTATACGTTCGGCCCTGTTCCCACTTCCGTTCTCTACAGCAGCCAGCTGGGTTTGGAGTAGATCACTGGAGAAAGTCAAAGTGGATCGGTTTTGAACAATAAAATTCTAGTCTTACTATCATGCTTTGATGCTGGTATTATGTTAATCCCTGAAGGGCAGTCGCCTAGGAGGTTGGCTAATGATCGGGGTTTACCTTCAGTCCTTTGCCTCCCACATCAGCTTCCCCAGCTGTCCCAGGAGCGCTTGAATAAAGCCAACATAACTGATCCTACTCCAGGAAAAGATGAGTTGTGGATGGTCAGTCCTTTTGCACACTTACGGCATAGAACATGTTTCCCTGCCCTGCAGGTGCTTCCTGTTCTAGCTGTTTGGAAACTCCCTACTCATCCGTCTTGACCTGACACAACAGTATTCTCCTTGGGAAACCTCCAGCACCACTGATCTCTGCCTTTTATCATTCCAGATTCTCTTGTACATCTTCTATCAGAGCCTCTTACACTTTTTACTATAACGGTTTATTCATCTCTGTCTCCCCAACATACTGTTACATTCCCCAAGGAAAAGACTATGCCATTTATCTCCTCCTTCTTTGTGATTATCACAAGGCTTTTCCCATAGTAGATACTCAGTCATGGGGGTTGCTTTGGTGCACTGAATAGAGGAAAGCTAATTGGCCCATATGGGGGAATAATCATGTGCCCTTGGCTTTTTCTATTCCTTGAGGTCTGAGGAGATAGGATTTGCATACTTTCTTGTCTTGGGTCAAGAGAGTCATATGCAGTTCAAAGTACTAGGAGTTGAATACAGGGATATTTGACAATATATCTCTTTAGTTAGATAAAGAGGACTTTTCATATACAGTGGGGAAAAAAATCAATGAAGTTCCTGGCCCCTTTGCCTTTAACAATAGTCTTTCTGAGAAGCAGAGAGAGAGAGCCTCTAAGAAGGTGATTAATGTGAGCTCCTGCTGAGAACTTCAAATTGATCTTGGCAAAGAAAATGTCATTTCTCTGCCTGTCCCTTAGCTTCACAGAGAAAACATGGAAAGCACAGTTTCAAACAAACTGAAGAGTGTACACAAGATATTTTGAAAGAAGACAGAGGGTACATCAGGCCACCCTGGAGTAAAAACAAGTGGGTCCGTCCCCTCAATAATAAAAGTTCACTTCTATTATTACATTGCCTCCACTAAGTTACCTCCTTGCTCGTTCCTCTTTAACAGTGACACACCTGTTCCTCCAGGTGACACCCTGATCTCACAGGTGGCTGATGTCATAACTACTGTGGCATTCTTTCATTTTTTTTCATGTATTTATAGAGACACTCAGTTCTGTGGAAGTGGAAATAAATCAGACTTGGTCCCAATCCTGGCAAAGCGCACATTCTAGTGGAGAAAACAGTTAGGAAACGTGAAATTATAATTGACTGTCATGAATACATTACTAGAGATGCCTATGAAATATTTGATGATGTGGAAAAGAAGAGTATTTACTTTGTCTCTTTGTTTACTTCTTTAACTCATCTATATTAGCAGTGACCACATTGTGTACCAGTCTCTGGTGTTACAACAGTGAAAAGACAGAGTTGCTATTTTGAAAAGTTTCTGGGCTCAAAGGGCTTGTGTGGTGCAGAGATCTGAAGAGATAATAGTGTGGTTGGAACTCAGTGGTCAAAGTGCAAAGTGGCACAAAATGAGGGGGCAGAGCTGGGCAGAGGCCACATCACAAAAGGCTTTGCAGTTAGTTTTTGTGTTTTTATGAGTTTTTTTTTTTTTAATTTGTAAGATAGAGGCATTCAGGCCAGGCAGCAACAATCTACAAGGTGTACTTTTGATGAATCATTCCAGCCATTCAGTGGAGAGTGGCTCTGGGTGAGGAGTTGAGGTCAAAAGGAGTCAAGATTAGGAAGCCGAGAGATGGGGAAGAGAGATGAGTCGGGCAGAAGTTCAGGTGCGAACTTACCGTGCATCAGGGGGCGGCGCCTGTGGCTCAGTGAGTAGGGCACCAGTCCCATATACAGAGGGTGGCAGGTTCAAACCCGGCCCCCGCCAAACTACAACAAAATAATAGCTGGGCTTTGTGGCAGGCGCCTGTGGTCCCAGCTACTCGGGAGGCTGAGACAAGAGAATCACCTAAGCCCAACAGCTGGAGGTTGCTGTGAGCTGTGACGCTACAGCACTCTACCAAGGGCAACAAAGTGAGACTCTGTCTCACAAAAAAAAAAAAAAAAAATGACCATGCATCAGAATAGGAAGCGACAGTAAAAATGAAGAGAAGACGATAGGTGGAAAAACATTCTTTAGACACACAATAAGGCCAGAACAAGCAATAACAGGAGGAGGGGAGAGCATGTAGAAAAAAATGGGAGCAAGAAACATTTGAGAAAACTGTGTTTTCTTCCTTGTCAGTAGGAGGAACATACACCACCACCATCACCACCACCATCATCACCCTCACCACCATCATCTCCACCACCTCCACCACCTCCACCCTCCCCATCAGGCACTTCCACTGCCATCATCCTATCACTGCTGTCATCTCCACTGTCATTGCCATCATCAGCATCATCTTCAGAATCTTCATTCTGAATACCACTGATCTCTCTTCCCCATTGATCTCTTGGCTTCCTAATCTTGACTCTCCTCTTGACCTCAACTCCTTACCCAGAGCCATTAATTACCCCAATAATGAGTAATTATTTTTATCATATAACAGTTTGAGTTTACAGGGAATTTTCATCAGTATTAACTCATTGGGATTTCTCGAGCTGGCTCATCAGTGTTGAGTTCTCAAACTACGATGTTCTTATCTACAAGCTTTTCCCTCACCACTCTACGCATTGTCACTGGCTGGCTGTCCCGCCTCTAAATCTCCCCCATGCTCTCCATCTTTTTGATCTCCTCTATCTTCAGGTGCCTCCCTTTCTAATTTCATTCTTTGGCAAGACATTCTCCAACGACCCTTTATGACCCTGGATGTTTTAGTCATGCCTTTGGGCTCCCCTAACATCCCAACCAGGCCTTAAACTCGGGTCACTTTGAATATTCGTTTTTTCTGATTATGAACATCACAAAATTTTACTGAGAGTAATTACTACCATTAGACTCTCCACACCAACTAAACCCCAGTGTCACCTCATTCTTTCTTTGTGTAGTGGTCACCTCCGTGAAGACCCTCACCACCTACTTTAAAGAAAAAACAAAGGAAACCTTCACACAGGACCCTATACGTTCTCTATTCTGCAGCTTAAAATCTTTCTTTGGATTTTTTTTTATTATTTCAATTTATCTTTGTATCCAACAGTGTCTTTTCTCAAAGTTACCAATAACAATTAACAAATGAGTTATTTGATTGTTACTTTGAATCTTTCACTAGGACTGCGTCAGTGGGAGCTGCTTTTTGAAGACTTTAAATTTTATTTTGACTGAGTCTTGTACCTGGATAACATCTGTCCTGATGATATTTCAGGTCACCACTATTTCATCCTCTCTAAACCAAATAGAATGTGGGGACCTTATCATTCATTTCTTAGCTCTGAAGAGAATATAATCCTGCAAAATTTTCTGGGTAATCCCTTGGTTTACCACAAAAGGAGGGAAGATGCTCTTATAGTCAGAAATGTATTCTTGTTAGACCCCTCAGCATCTCTGCATCTATACAAGGATTCTAATGCTTCTTCGAGGTCATCAGTCTCTTAAATCATAGTGGGGTGATTTCAGCTGGTAACAACAGAAGCTACATTATTTTTCAAAATGTCACTGAATAAACTCGTAGGATCAACTCCATATATCAGAATGCCAATTAAGAAAAATTCTTACAGAAAGTTACTTTAAAGATACCATTGATGATTTTGAAAATTTCAGACTAGGTCTCTGGACAAAGCCAAGTCACCAGATTTCTTGGAACCTAGAGGATATTGTACAGATTCAGGAAAAATGGCTTTTCCAAAATTATGCTTTGATGAGATAACTTCAGATTCTATTGACAAATTGTTAAAAACAAAACAAAACAAAAAAACCAAAGTGTTATTAAGGGCATTATTCTTATGATCACAAATATCATCTTAATAAGGATCTAAGAGATAAATTCCAATCTGATTGTTTTATGCCAAGAACATTTGTACTTCTCCTGGAAAAGCATCTTGTTTTTATTTGATGGGGACTGTGAGTAATGGAAAAATAGTCAAATTTTCTTAGGAATTAGAAATTCAAATATTTGCCTCACCTGTTTCTGGAATACACACCGTGTTGGGCTGTGTGTTAACTCTATACCGAGCTCTAGTGCACACCTGTCTTGTTTTCCTATTAATTTTCACTCTATTTATAGTTTCCACTACTTTGTGATGTCATATGGGAATCCTTTCTGGAAAAGATGGATGCATAAGTAAATAATAGATTTTCTTAGTTTCTTTTTTTTTTTTTTTGAGACAGAGCCTCAAGCTGTCCCCCTAGGTAGAGTGCCGTGGCATTACAGCTCACAGCAACCTCCAACTCCTGGGCTTGAGCGAGTCTCCTGCCTCCACCTCCCAAGTAGCTGGGACCACAGGCGCCCGCCACAACGCCCGGCTATTTTTTGGTTGCAACCGTCATTGTTGTTTGGTGGGTGCGGGCTGGGGATTCGAACCCACCACCATAGGTGTACATGGCTGGCGCCTTAGCCGGTTGAGCTATAGGCGCCAGGCCAATTTTCTTAGTTTCTAGTGTCATTGAAATGTTATAGCTCTTTTCACGCTGTTAAAAAACTTCAGTAAACAGGTGACAAAGGCAATCAGAGCCATTTTGTGTTTGCGTAGAGCTCTGAACCCAGATTCAGCATTTTGTTGGATGGGGTAAGTATGTTGATGACATCTAGCTCTGAGATGAGAAAGACAGAGCACGTCCCTGGGAATCTTCTTCTGGAGATTTTTTTTTTCTTTATTTGAGATTGACTGAATCTGTATTCATACTTACTGGGAGGGTTTAGATACTGAATATGTTTTAGCCAAAAAAAAAAAAAAAAAAAAAATCATGAATCAAAGAATGACTTTGTACGAGTGAGCCAGACTCAGCCAGAAAGAAATAGAGTTGTGAATTATTAAATCAGTCTCCCAAAGCAAGGCAGAGTAGTTGCAACAAAAACAACTGGACTGCTTCTTCTTCATTTGGGTCTCAGAAGGGGATGAGCATCCCCAAATCTGAAGTAACAGTATGAGAGGCAGGGAGGGAAAAGGAAGTTGGTTGCATTGTGATAGGGGAGGAAGGTCAGGACAGAAGTCACGAACCCAGTTCAGAATCTGTGAACACCATCACTCCCCATCCTGTAGCCATGATCTAGAGAGGAATCTCTAATATCTCACTGGTTTTCAACCATATCCATTTGAAGAGAGACACACCAAGATCCATTAGGTTGCTGGTGACACTTACCATCTTTTTTATTTGCCCCATTGTTCAAAGGCTGCCGTCTAAGTAAACCAAGAAAGTGATTCCAAATGGCAGGTCTATTTTTAGTTCTTTAAGTGTTCTCCAGATGTCTTTCCAAAAGGAACATAATAGTTTGCAATCCCACCAGCAGTGTAAAAGTGAGATTTCCCTTTTCTCCGAAGTATCCCAAGAATGGAAGGAAAAGTATCCAATGTACTCAGCCCTACTATGAAACTAATTTATAGCTTTCATAGGAAAGCTACAACCCAATTTTAGCCCAGGAACATGGGGAGAGGGGAGAGGGGAGAGGAAGGGGAGGGAAGGGGAATGGGTGGTTGGAGGGAGGGTGATTGGTAGGATCACGCCTATGGTTCATCCTATAAGGGTACATGTGAATCTCTCTAAATGTAGAATATAAATGTCTTAACACGGTAACTAAGAAAAAGACATGAAGGCTATGTTAACCAGTTGGATGAAAGTATTTCAAATTGTACACAGAAATAGTACACTGTACCCCATGATAGTATTAATGTACACTGTTATGATTTAATAAAAAAAAGAAAGAAAGAAAGTGATCCAGGGGAACAAAAATAAACAGCAATCATTATAGTTGGCCCACAGATGTCATTCTGCATAACACAAAGTTCCCCTTCAGAGCGAGAAGAAAGGATGTAAAATACATTAGGCAAATATTATAAACCGTATTCTTGGGCATCACAAATGAAGGCACTGGGGCAGGACTGTTGGGGTTTGAATGCTTGTTTTGCCACTTTCTGACTTTGCGACTTTAGCTAAATTAACTTGACCGTATTATTCTTCAGTGTTGCCATTCATGAAATAGGAATAGTGACAAGGCCTGCCTCACTGGGTTTACCTAGAGGTAAAAATGTATGTAAAGGTATAAAAGGTAAATGAAGTACCCTGTGGAATAGCACCTGGCACATACAAAGCATGTGATAAGTATTTGTTGCCATAATACTTGGGAAGAAATTTTTAACTTTTTTCCCACAAATGAGTAACTGAGGCTCAGAAAGTTGACAAAATTGGCTTGAGTTTTTTTTCCACAAGCTGTGTTAGTGCCATTATAAATGCACGTGCAGGCACTCAACCACACAAAAACTCAATCATTATAAGTGGCCATTAATGTTTTGCTTGAACAACAGCAATATCACTGTCTCTATGTCCTTCTTACGCAAACCTCTGAATACTGGAAGGTTACCTTGATACTGGAAGGGACTTCATTAATGTGTTGACTATGTCTTTCTTTAAGCCCCCAAACACCAACAAGGTGTAAGTTGTCAGAAACCAACTTCAGAAGTACAGGAGCTGGGGAAGTTAAAATTCTCCAGAGAAGCTCCTACTAATTGTGGTGTGTGGTTTCCAATGTCCAAATATGAAACCATCTAGAGGAAGTTATAGGGAGGATGAAAACCACAGACCCCCAAATATGCCATAAAAATATGCCAGGTATATCTAAGAGATGTACTGGGATTGGGGGGGTCAAAGAATCCACAGTTAGGTGAAGAGCAGAAGGCCGTGTGGCTTTGCAAATGTTATTTAACCTTTCTTATACCCAGTTAAATGCAAAGTGGGTGAAATGAAACCACATGTAAAATAGGGAGAATATTTTCACCCTAAAAAACAAAACAAAACTATTCCCATTTTACTTTTTTATTCTTATATTTTTGTCAGAGTCTACATAAATAGTCCTCCAGCTACTTCTTGGCACTCACTCTCTGCTCTTCTGCCCTTCTCTCCCTAAACTGCCTTCAGGTGGTTTTGTTTATTTTTGAAAATGTCGAGCTCATCATGCTTTGAAGTCTTTGAATTTGTTCTTCCTACTGCCTTGAATCCTCTTTCTCCACTTCAGTTCTAACCTAAAGACTGCCCCGACTGTCTGTGCTAGAGAAACCTTCTCTCCCCTCCAAGTCCAGTCTAATCACATTCCCGCCTGTATCTCCTTCACGACACTCCTCAAAATCTGTAATTACTTATGCGGTTATCTTGGTCATCAGCAGTCTTTTCCTATAGAATGTAAAATCCAAGAGGACAGGGCCATTTTACATTCTGTTTCTACATACCATTCAGCTCCTATGATGAAACCTGGTACACAGTGGAATCTTTTTGGAATAAGAATAATGTTTATTCAGTTCTTACACATTGGCATAATTCTAAGTAGTTCTCATATGTGAGTATTAACCCTACCCTCACCATCACCCAAGGAGGTTTTTGGTTGTTATTGTTACTAGCATGAATAGTATTTTCTTAAATTTTGGGTTAATATCAGGGTACACACAATTAGATTACACTATTGGCATTTATAAGGCAAAGTCCAAAGTCTGAGTTGTAGTTGATGACTTCACCCAGGAAGTATGCAATATACCTCTACACTGTATCAAAAAAGTGGGGACTTACTGAGCTTTCTGCCCCTCTTCTTGAATTAAATTGTGTATTTCACTCATGTGGGCCTGTAGCTGTTTATCTACTATTTTCAGATAAGTACTGAGTACATGGGATGCTTACTTTTCTGTTCTTGAGATACTTTACATAAGAGAATATTCTCCAAATCTATCCAGGTAAATATAAAAGAGTCAAAGTCTCTATTTTTATGGCTGAATGGGATTCCATGGTATATATATCATGGATTATTAATCCACTCATGTGCCAATGGGCATTTGGGTTGTTTCCACATCTTTGCAATTGTGAATTGAACTGCTATAGACATTTGAGTGTAAATGTCCTTATGGTAAAATGATTTGTGTTCTTCTGGGTAGATACTTAGTCATGGGATTGTGGGATCAAATGGAGGTATACTTTTAGCTCTTTGAGTATTTTTCATACATCTTTATGAAGAGGCTGTACTAGTTTCCAATTCCACCAAAAGGGCATAAATGTTCCCTTCTCTCCACACCCACACCAGCATCTGTAGTTTTGGGACTTTGTGATGTGTGCTATTCTCACTGGTGTTAGGTAATATCTCAGGGTAGTTTTGATTTACAGTTCTCTGATGATTAGGGATTACAGGCATTTTTTTCATGTGTTTGCTAGCCATCTGATGCCTTCTTGAGGAAAAGTTCTGTTTATGTCACTTGCCTATTGACTGATGGAGTTGTTTGCTATTTACTTGTTGACTTGCTTGAGTTATTTATATATTCTGGTCATTAGCCTTTTGTCTGATTCATAACACCTAACTATCTTCTCCCATTCTGAATGTTGGTGTGTTTACTTTAATTGTGTCCTTAGCTGTGCTGAAGCTTTTTAACTTGATTATGTCCCATTTATTTATTTTTGTTGTTGCTTCAGTTGCCAATGGGGTCTTCTTCATGAATTCTTTCCTAAGAGTTTTTCTCACATTTTCCTCTAGGGATTTTGTTGTTTAACATCTTAGATTTAAATCCTTTATCCAGCATGAGTTGACTTTTATAAGTGGTGAGAGGTTTGGGTCTAGTTTCAATCTTTTACAAGTGGCTAAACAGTTCTCTCAGAACCATTTATTGAATAGATATTATTTTCCCCAGTACCTGTTTTTGTTTGGTTTGTCTAAAATCAGACAGTGATATGAGACTGATTTTATCTCTACGTTCTCGATTCTGTTTCATAGATCTATGACTCCATTTTTAACTAGCGTTAATATTATTATCACTCCTATTTTACAGAAGAGGTAATAGGCTCAGACTTGCCCCACGTCATCCTGCTACTGAGTGACTGAGGTGAAATTCTGACTCTAGAAGTTTGGTTTCAGAGTCTAAGCTCTTATTCACTATCCACATTAATGTTCACAATCATTCTTGATACTGAGAATGAAATAATGAATAAATGAACATCAGGAATGATTGGATATCCTAAGATACAGATGTTTTTTTCTGAGTTCCCAGTTTTTATGGACTGAAAGTTTTTGTTTACCCAAAGTTCATATGTTGCAATCTTAACCCTCAATATAATGGTGTTAGGAGGTAAGACCTTTGGGAGGTAATTATATTATGATAGAACCTTTACTGATGGGATTAGTGCCCATATATGTCCCATAAAAAGGCCCCAGAATGCTCTTTCACATCTTTCCCATCATAGGAGGATACAAGAAGTTGGCAGTCTGTAACCTGAAAAATGGCTCACACAAAGACTCCATCATACTGGAATCCTGATACTGGACCTCCAACCTCCAGAACTATAAGATATAAATTTATGCTATTTATAAGCCACCCAGTCTATGGTACTTTATTATGTAAGCTTGAACTAAGATAGCACCAACATTTATGAGGGCTAGAAAATTTATTTAGAAAATGTTCCTGTGCCTATAATATTGAGAAGGAGGGGATTCTCCCCATCTCATTCTATGAAGCCAGCATCATCTTGATACCAAAGCCAGGAAAAGGACACAAAAATGAAGGAAAAGTACAGATGAATATCCCTATGACTATAGATGTAAAAATCCTCAATAAAAACTAGCAACTTGAATTCAACACCATATTAAAAATAACCCACCAGAACTAACTGGGCTTCACTCCAGGGATGCAAGGATGCTTCAACATATGGAAATCAATAAATGTGGTTCACCACATAAATAAAAAAAAAAAAAGACCATATGATCATCTAAATAGATGTAGAAAAAGCATTTGACAAAAATCCATCATATTTTCACAATCAAAGCCCTTGACAAATGACGTATAGAAAGAATATATCTCAGAATTATAAAATCCATATCTGACAAACCGACAACCAACATCATATTGAATAGGAAAAAGTTGAGAGTATTCCCTCCAAGAAGTGGAACAAGACAAGGATGCCCACAGTCACCACTTCTATTTAACATAGTTCTGGAAAGCCTAGCCAGAGCAATCAAGAAAGAGAAAAACATTAAGGGTATTCAAATCAGAAAAGAGGAGGCCAAACTATCATTCTTCACTGATGATATGATCTTGTATCTAGAAAACTCCAAAGTTTCCACCAAGAGTCTCCTGGAATTGATAAATAAATACAGCAAAGTCTCAGGATATAAAATCAATTTACATAAATCAGACTAGCATTTCTGTATATCAATGACTGTCAAGCTGAAAGTAAAAATCAAAGACTCAATACCATTCACAATAGCTACAAAGAAAATAAAATACCTAGGACTATGCTTAACCAAGAAGGTGAAAAATTTCTACAAAGAGACTATGAAATTCTGAGGGAATAGATCAGAGAATACAAACAAATGGAAAAACCTATTATGTTCATGGGTAGGCAGAATTAAATTGTTAAAATGTTCATACTACCCAAAGCAACTTACAGATTCAATCCCCAGAGTTAACAGGCTCAGACTTGCCCTACATCATCCTGCTACTGAGTGACAGAGCTGAAATTCTGACTCTAGAAGTTTGGTTTCAGGGTCTAAGCTCTTATCTACTATCCACATTAATGTTCACAATCATTCTTGATATTGAGAATGAAATAATGAATGAATGAATGAATCCCCATCAAACTACCAATGTCATACTTCATCGATGCAGAAAAAAATAATTCCATGCTTTGTTTGGAACCAGAAAAGAACCTGACTAGCCAAAGCAATCTTAAGGAAAAAGAACCAATCTGGAGGCATTACATTACTAGACTATTAACTATACTACAAAGCAATCATAACCAAAAGTGCCTGCTATTGATACAAAAATAGACAGAGAGCAATGGGACAGCATAGCCAACCCAGATATACGTAAAACCATCTACGTACAACCAACTGATCTTTGACAAACCAGACAACAACAAACATTGTGAAAAGATGCTCTATTCAATACTTGGTGTTAGGAAAATTGGATAGCCACACGTAGAAGAATGAAACAGGATCCCTACCTCTTATGACTCATGAAAATTAATTTAGGATGGATAAAAAGCTTAGATCTAAGGCATGCAACCATAAAAAGTCTAAAGGAAAATGTAGGAAAAACTTCTAGATATTGACTTATGCAAAGAATTTATGACTAAGACTCCAATGGCAATCATCACAACTACAAAAATTAATAAATGGAATTTTTATTAAACTACAAAGCTCCTGCACAGCTAAGGAAGCAATTAAAAGAGCAAATTGACAACCTACAGAATGGGAGAAAATATTCAAAATCTACACATCTAATAAAGGGCTAATAGCCAGAATCTACAAAAAAACTCAACAAATCAGCAAGTAAAAAACTAGCAACTCCCTTTAAAAATGAGAAAAAGGCATGAATAGAAGCTTCTCAAAAGAGGAAAGACAAAGGGCCAATAATTTATGAAACAAAGCTTAATATCACTTATCATCAGGAAAATTAAAACTGCAATGAAATATCACCTTATCCCAATTAGAATGGCTTGTATCAAAAATGACAGATGCTGAGATGGATACAGAGAGAAAGGAATACTAATACAGTGTTAGTTGGACTCCAGATTAGTACAACATCTATGGAAAATGGTATGGAGTGTCCTCAAAGAACCAGAGCAGACTTATCATTCTATCCAACAAACCCACTACTGGGTATTTATTCAAAAGAAAAGATGACTTTTCATCAAAAAGATACCTGAACTCAAATGTTTATTGCAGCACAAGTCAAAATCACAAAGATGTGGCATCAACCCAAGTACCCATCAACTCATGAGTGGATTAATAAAATGTGGGATAAGTATACCATGGAGTACTACTCAACCACACAAAGAATGAATTAATACTTTTGCAACAATCTAGATGGAACTGGAGACCATTCTCCTAAGTGACGGTCTCAAGAATGGAAAAACAAACATCAGATGTACTCATTATTAAATTGGAACTAACTGATATGCACCCATGTGCACAGAGGGAAGTAAAATTCAGTGGGAATCAAGCTGGGGGGAGGGAGGCAGAGGGGAGGGGAAAAACAACCCAATGGGTACTACAAGCACAGTATTTGAGTGTCAGGTACACTATAGCTGGTGTTCAAGCTTTGCAGAAATGATCCAAGAAACCTGAAATATTCGTACTGCCTTACTATTTTAAAATAATATTTTCAAAAGCCTGTCCTGGTAAGGCTCAGGTACCAAGTGGTCCCAAGGTTTTGTGTCCTCTACTTTCCTGGGACAACACACCCACATGGCACATTGACTCATCAAGGCCAAATCAACCCCTTGTGATAGGACAGATTATGATCCTTGAAAAGAAATTGCTTTGTTAACGTCTGCAAGGTGGTTCCTCTGGGGCTTGACTATTTACAAAATGGTATTGAATTTCCTACATGGTCAGTTCCAGTTGCCCTGGGAAATTCTCAGGCCTTGTTCCTTATTCTCTCAAGGTGTGCAAAAGCAAAGAGTTGGAAACTGCCCCCAGGCTTTCTTCCCTTTCCCTTTGCTTCTTAGATATTCTCTGAATACAACAGGAATCAAAAACCATGTGTGCCCCTGTGTGACGGAGTCAGCTTTACTACCTTATCACAATTCCTTCTTAACTGTCTCACGGAATGCAAGTCTGAACACTGTTGAGTGAGCCCTGGGAGAATTATCTCTTTTTACTTCCAATTCTTGGCAATTTTATTTCAATAATGTCACTAGTATTGATTATGTGTCTACTCTATGCATAATAATAATACTAATAACCTACATTTATACAGTCCATATAAAAATTTAAGTTTACAAGGAAGCTTAAAGGTCACCAACTCTAACATGACCCATTTGGCCCATCCTCAGCATTGATTTTATCTTATTCAATTCTCAGAATCATGTGAAGTATGTGGGACTATTACTTCTAATTTGAAGTATAGAGACATCATGACTGACTTACTCAAGGTCATACAAGCATAAGTGACAGAGTTGATACTACTCAAATCGTTATCCTTGATAAGTGACATGAAGTGATAAACAATACCACCTGCTGACCCTACCCGGTATGTATTATTTAGTTTTTACTAAGTAACAAATCTCAAAATTTAGTAACTTAAAACATCAGTCTTCTATTTGGTTCAGAATGATATGGATTGGAAAATCAAGCTGAGCTAAGTGGAATGGGCCTTTGGCTCTCAGCTGGGCTAACTTGGAAATATATGATCACCTGGTAGGTCAGCTGGGAGCTGGCTGGCTATGGATGAGCTCAGTTGATATGATTCATTTCTAAGGATTTGTGCCCCTCCACAAGGCTAATCTAGGGTTTTAAATGGTGACTGGCAGAGTCCCAAGACAGGAAGAAAGCACAAGGTCTTATGAGGCCTAGGCTCATAACTAAAATAATTTTGTGTTTGCCACGTTCTATTGACCAGATCAAATCACAAGTCTAGCCTTGATTCAAGGGAAGAGGACACACCCTCCAAGTCTTGAAGGAAGGTGCTGCAAAGTCCTCCACTGAATGGGCATGGAAACAGGGAAGGGCATCATTTGTGATCTTCTGTTTTTTTGTTTTTGTTTATTTTTAAACTACGATGAGGTGTTAGCAAAAAAAAAAATCTTTTAATTTGTAAAGTACATAATCCTTGCACTCAGGACATTTATAGTCCAAAGATTACATACCTTTTTAAGTAGAAATATTTGATGCATGAAAATAACATATGATGGTGTCTTACTCTTTTCAAAGTACTTTCAAATCTCTTTCATCCTTTAATCAAAAAGCAATCCTGAAGGGAGGCAGAAGAGTTACTGCCATGTTCTGCCACATCTGAGAAAGTTGAGACTCAGAGAACGTCAGTGACAACCGAAATCCATGTAATAATTTACAGCACTGGCTCCTGTACCATTATTTACTGAGTTGGGCACACTTTTTGGTACACCTAACTTCCTCATGTTGCATGCAGGAATTCTGAATGTTATGCTGAGGGGGAAAGGATGTGACAGTGCCTTTGCATTGAACAGGGATGTACAGTTCTAACAACAATTTTACTGGCCACTGAGAGAGGTCATGTAGTCCTGTAGTCACTCACCTGTTGAGTGACTTCAGAATGGCTAAGAAGCTTTCAGTTCCTGAAGAATTCCCTCCATTGTTTCAAACTGTTGCCTTTTTTAACTTGTAAAATATTTTATGCTTCGCACAAATGTTATTCAATTTGACCTTCACAGTTTGGGATTATTATTCACAATTCACAGATGCGTAAATCAGGACACCTGTGTCTGCAAGCGAAGTACTCTAACTCAAACTGGTTAAAGCTAAAGAACCACAAAAAAGGAATTATTGGTTCATGTAGTGAGAACACATCTAGGTCATGTGGCCTCAGTCATGGCCCGATGCTGTAAAAAAATCCCCACTCCCTCCTTTCAAGTCTGTATCCCAGGCATGGTTTTTATTCATAGGTGGGGTCTTTTTGTTTTCCTTGAGGGATTCTCTTCATCGTCATCATTTCAACCTATCGTTACACCAAGGCTACATCAAAACGCCTTCCTTTGTTTATCCTACACGTGACCATTTTTGAATTGGAGACATTCTCATTAAATACGGAGATTTTTCTTATGGAACTTGTTCTTCCGTTCTGGAGTCAATCATCCTTTAAGGATATCTGGTTTTCTAGTTTAACATAGTCAATACATAGAATGTCTATAAGAATTGGTTGAATCTTCTACAATGTTCACTGGTCCACTTGAGATACGTGTTTCTTTTCAAATGGGATGATTTCTGCATTGCTGCCATAATACATGTACATATCGCTGGGCTCCAGATTTGTCTCATCTCCCTCTACAATCTGCTTCTCAGTTTCTACACTAATTCTCTCCACAATGCTATGCAGTTAGAGAGACAGTTAGGAGACCACCTCTTTCTCTCCATGTCCCTGGGTTATTTGTAAAGTGATTGACTTGCATTTCTACCCTCACTGCTTTCAAGTGATGGGCTATCAAAATTATAGGAAACCCAGACAATGACAAACGGTCCAGGGAAGGTGGAAACTCACACCTGGGCAGTTGCATTCCCCTGCCTTAGAGTGCTCTAAGACATTAGAACAGATGTGCTTTTGTTTCTTTGTTTGTTTTTTCCCCCTCCCAGGGAATTCAAATCCCCTTGACACCAGAACATGGTAAACTTGTAGCTGATTCAGACAGCTGGTGGGCTTTTGGTATAAGCTCATCAACTGGAACCATTCAGTGTTCTGTCTCCACTCCTTGTGATTCTCCTAGCCATAGGTTTGTGTGTTATCTACAGGTGACAACATCCTGTGAGTTTTCTATGTTCTTTTCATATGCACATGATGAATTCCCTAGGGAATAGAGGTTAGCATGATCCCCACTGTGCATGTATTTGACTGTGGGACAGAACTGAAACCCACAGGAATTGTCTAGAGTGACACACAAGGTAAGGAGAGGAGCTTGTGACCCAGCCCTGTCTCTGCAGTGTGGGCCATTGTGCACTGAGGGGTCTGTGTTTGTATACTAGTGTACAGGTGAGGAGTTGACATGGGAAGAGGGTGAGGGCCCAATTGTGGAATCTTAGAGAAGTGACCTCACTTCCTTGGTGATAGACCCAAACAAAACTTAGAACCCTTGGTAGCTAGGCACACTCAGTCTAGTGGCAGGCCTGAGTCCAGCTCATTTGATGGGAGACGCTCAAGAGAGCAAGATGTTCTTCTGCTGTGTCGCACCTTCTTGTGATTCTCACATCCGGAATGCCCGAAGTGGGATCCTTATCCGACTTTGCCAATGTTGGCTCAGCCTCTGCACCCGTTGCCACTGGTGACCTGGCAGGGGGCATCTACAGGTACTATAGGGCAGCCCCAAGGAGGCTCTTCCAGGCACGGTCTCACCTGTGAGCCCATCTGGGCAGGTCCAGATGCCTCATATCACTATGTGTGGGGAAGGAAAAGACAAGGGGACCCCTACTGAACAGGGGCAGGTTGTCAGCCATAGGAATCCTGCAATCAGGTTCATACCCCAGGACCCCAGATCCTAGCTGGGAGCACAGAAAGGTGAGTGTCAAGGACAAGTTTGTCTACTCAGCTGTCATTTCCAAGACTTAAAGCTGTCATCTGGCTTCTTCCCTGGCAGGAGGTCTGTTCAGATGCTCCACTGAGCCTATTCTGGGGAGCTGAATCTCCCGGAAGGGGGGGGGGTCCCCTGTAGAGAGTGCCAGACAGTCATTGATGTCTCTTGGCCCAGCTTGAGGTCCCTCCCTTTGCAGAGCTCCCTGCACCTCCCTGTGAGGAGCTGCGAGAGGACTCCAAACATTCCCTCTCCTTGGATGAAGAGCAGGTGCACCAGGCCACCAACCATAGCTAGTGCCAAAGTAGAGTGAAAAAATGCACAGAGGGGGCCCCAGAGACCCAAAGAGGGATGCCCCAGGCTCCATCCTTGGCAGTTTTCCCACTTGAGTGACCCACAGTCCACTCCCTAAAGTATCCAGGCTTTGTGTGTCCCCACTCGCAACTTGGTAAGATGCACCATCCCTGCTCACATACTTGTGGGGTGTCAGTGCCATGCTTCCTGTAGTTTTCACTTGACACTGGTCCAGGGATAGTTCCCCATGTGGCTGTTGCTCTCATGACTTGAAGGAGCCGGCCCAGGGGTCTCCCGGAGCAGGCAGGCAGCTCCCTTCCTCAGACCTCTCTAACACTTAATAGCCAACACTACACCGGGGGGGGGGGGGGCTATCCAAAATGCCAGGGGGTCTCATACACACAGAGGAGATAAAGCTGCTGCACACGCTTGTCTGCAAGGTGCCATCTCTGGAAACATCTCCTTGTAGCCCCACTGGGCAGGAGTTCTGTCCTCCAGTCTTGGCCATGGTCCCTCAGGGAGGCCATTTCCGTCTGCAGTCCAGCTTTTCAATGCCGGTGGAGCTTGACTAGACACAATCCTATTTCTCAGTCAGCCATGTTTCAGGGAACATGCTGTGTGTCCCAGTTGGAGACAATTTTGAGGGACTGGCAGAACTCAGCCCTTAGGCTGAAGGGGTCTGTCAACAGAAGTTGACTTCCTCTCGGTTCTGGAGGCTGGAAGTCCCAGGTGCAGCTGCCGGCTGGGGAGGCCTCTCAGAGGCCTCTCTCCTTGGCTTCTGTGGCCGCCTTCCATGTCCATGTTCACAGAGAGGTCCTCTATTGTGCCTCTCTGTGTCCTTAGCAGCCCCTCCTGTAAGGGCACCAGTCATATGGAATTAGGGACATGGAACTACAAGGACCTTTTGTCCTAATGCAGTCACATTCTAAGGCTTAGGGCCTCGCACATGAACGTTTGAATTTCGGCCCATGACGTGCTCAGGTGGGCTCCCAGGAAGGGGGTGCTGGGCAAGAGTTTATGTGTGGACCATTGTATTGGCTGTGGCCAGTCTAACCTCCTGACTTCCTGTGGCACGGACAGGTCACCAGTGGTCTCTGATTGTCACTGCTGCTCTGTAGCCAGCCTCCCTGGTTGTTTATATTGTCTGAAGTGCTTTCTGATCCACGTGTGGTAGGAAATACCATCACATCATTTCCAGTTTCGTGACTGACATCTGGGAGTTCCCTTTCAGTATCTTCATCCTCCCTTTGGGATTTCTCTCCCCTGAGTCACCTGCTCAGCCCCATGGCCCTGTAATGAGCTTTCTTCCACCCTGGGGTCTCACAGCATTTGCCCCTATGCCAGGCCCAGAGTTGCTGAGGCTGTTTCTCAAGACTCCGTTGAATGGAACAAAGACAGTTACTTGCACTGTTCTCAGTGGACAAGCCTCTCCTAGGACTCCTGGCCCTGAGCATGGTCTCTACAGAGAGGGAATGAACAGGCTGCCCCAAGACCCTGTCCCTGAATGAGAGCAGGCTGAGCCTCTGGGACCTGAGGGGAAAATTCATGCAACCCTCCCTGGGAAGGCCACAGCTCTGACCCATGGGCTGGTGACAGCCGTGTGACATCCCAGAGCCTGAGTTTTCTCATCTTCACAGTGAGGGCCATTGGCAGCCTCCCTGGCACAATGGTGTCTGAGCAGGGAATTGTGGTTCTGCCCAACAACACCCCTGAAGCAGCCTGGAAGGTATCAGTGTTTTCATGCAGCTCTTTGTACCCATCACATTGGACATGAAAAGTGTAGAATCGTGGACACCTACGACTTGTAAAGGCACAAGTCTCTGAAGGGCTGAAGCTTCCCGCATTGGGCATCAGTCCCCATTCTCTGGAGGGTCAAGGTCACTAATGGTGTATCTCTCTTTGTCCCTGCAAGCATGGAAAGGAGTCCACCCCCTACTTCAAGGATCTTCAACTAATGAGGACCTGCCAGCCAGCCACCAGGGAGATACTGGTGAGCTGCCTGGTTCCAGTCTTTCTGGCTCGAACCATCTCCTCCACCACCTCCCAGGGCTCCTACCTGGGTCTTAGCACCATGTCCTGGATTTTGGAGAAACTGTTGAGGAGGTGATTGTCCAAGGCACAGTGCTGACCCCACCTACCAACTATGTCTGTGGATTTCATTGCAGCAGCTCCTCTGAGATTCCTCTGAAAAGTGGGAGGATGAACTGGATAAGGTTTTGGTGGGGAGTAAATGGAATAAGAGGTGGCAGGTGGGTCCCTCGCTCCTGACTGTGGAGTGGCTGAAGGGGGTGCTGTGTCTGTTCACATTGACCATCTGCCTGTCTCCTCACCGAAGATGCTCTCTGCCTCGGTAGCCCCCAGCCCTCCCTATGTGGGAAAAGCACAGAGAGAGCAAACCAGGTCCCATTTGTAAAGGTTTGAGTTTCCTTCCAGCTGGTCTCTATCTTGGAGACAAGAGGGTTTCCTGGGGTGGGGACAGAGTCCCCAGGACTGCTGGGGCTCTGGAAAGGCTCTGTCGGAGTCATTGATGAACCAGCTGCTTTGTGCAGGCATGGTCTAGAAACTGAGTTTCATTGGATGAGCAAAGAAGATGACAGTCCTCGGGGTGTCATCTGTGCAGGGAGGTAGGAAGTCAGAGCAGACACCAGGAGGTCGCATACTCCTCCTAGAGGCCTCCCGGCATTTTCTATGCGTGGCAGCCAATCCCAGATTCTGACCAGGATTACAAATCCCAGGACCAACTCAATAGCAATGCCTTGGTGGTCCAAAGACAGAACTCCCTGTCCCCTCAGAGTACCGGGACTCTGTGGACTTTGGGTGGGGAGAGAAGACAGAACCTGTGTCTCCCCCACTTTAGGACTCTGATGAGTGGGCTGAATTCAGGGGATTTCAGGGAAGAAATGACTCCGGAAGAGCTATGGGTGGGGTCCCAGGTCCCTGCAGAGAGGCAAGGGACCTCCTCAGCTCAGTTGCTTCCCAGCTCTGCCTGTCTCCTCCACCCCACACCCTTCCCCTGACTACAGCACCGGGGAGCTCACTCTGGAGTGACAATGAGCACCTCCTTCACCATCCAGCCTCCAGTCACAGCCCTGAGGGCCATGCGGTTGCCCTAGGGTGACAATGGCAGTGGAAAGCTGAGGTCCACAATGGTGTGTCCATTCCTGATCCACGGCCAGTACTGTCCCTGCCAGGGCAGCAGAGACAGCAGGGGGAGGTCGGCCTATCTTCTAGACTGGAGGTACAGGCCCAGGGCCCCATAACCACACAGGAGTGTCCTGGGAAAGGTCTGGGAGGAAAGGCCAGGCCTCTCTGACTCAGATTCCACTTGCCACCCCCAGAACCGCCTCTTCCATCTGCATCTCCTGGCCAGAAGGATACCCTGTGGTCTTTGACCAGCCTCTGGACACGGCTGGGCTCATGTTAGAGGTGGCTCGTATAGAGGTCACCCTGTTCATATCACACCTCGGCAAGGATCGATCTTGCCTGGCTGGGGCCCAAAGGGGCAGACACGGAGGGTGAGATGGCCACAGTTGACCAGCTTCCCGAGGGTGGGGGCTGAAATTCCCTCGTTTTCTCCTGTCAGATGTCCAGTTTGCTGAACAGGGTCCAAGCCCCTGAACAGCTCCTAGCCCTTCCTGTCAGGGGCACACTGACCTTGACTTCCATGCCCAGTGGTGGTGCTCACTTTCCACCTGGACACCTACCTTGGGTTGAACTGGAATTGTCCTCCCTGATTGCTCTCCCGTGCCTCCCTGGGCCTCTGCCTCCCCAGAGGGGAAAGGTCAGCACAGGGAGTGCACCTGGGGCAGTGGGGCTCCATCTCCACACCTCGTGATGCATCCTTTTCCCTCCCCAGGAGTGCATGAGCTTAAGAAATTATTCATCTTCTCGCGCCATAGTCACAGCTCTGGAGTGCATGCCCGCCCATCCATCGGCTCCAGAAACCCTGGAGGGCAGTATCCAGGTGGGTGGGCTTCTGTCTGCTGTGGTGCACCCAGCACCTCTCTGGGGTCTGCCATGCTCCCTTACTACCCTGTGAGGGGTGGGAAGGGGAGGCCAGGGGCTCTGGAGGCAGGGATGGGCTGTGCGGGTGGCTTTCTCAGTCCACTGGGAGGTTAGCCTCCAATGGAGAACTCAGGACCAAGTTTTCTGAACTGTGGGGCACGGGTTTTGCCACATTGGAGATACTCACATGTCTCCTCCCCAGCACATCTCAACTGAGAAACTGAGCTGCCCAGTGGAAATGGGGCTGGGCCAGGTGACCAGCAGGACAGCACCTGTCCCAGTCCTGTGTGGCCTCTGGGAATCAGGAACCCAGAGGAAACACCCTCCTGCCAGTTTGGATCCTTTGCATTCCCAGTTAAAGGAACGTGAACTCACCCTCCTCCGTGTTCCTCCCTCATTTCTTTCTTTCCCCTCTGCATGGAGAAAGCTCCAGAGCTCATGAACGACTATGGGCACGAGATGATGGCATAACGTGGGAAACGCTGATCAAGGTGAAGGGGGGCTGGAGATGGGGGCAAATGTTTAGAGGGCAGGAAGAGAGGTGAATTTGGGAAGGGTACCCAGCCAGGTGTTTGGGGGTCATTTTCTCACTGAGAGTTGACCTGAAAAGTCCCAGTCACCAGTCCTGTTCAGAAGAGAGAAGGGTCTTTCCGGGGGCAAGTGGGTGCAGGCAGGGCCTCTGACCATGGGGCTTTGCCAGCTGTTCAGCAGGGATGAGCTGGAGAGTTAGCAGGGCTCCGGCTCCCGCGTTGGTCCGTCTGCTGAGGGAGCTTCCACCAGGCGATGGGGAAACGTGGGGGGTGGTCTTCCTTCTTTTTCCCCAAAGCAGTCAGAAATTCTTCCGAAAGCCAGGCCCCTGCTGCTGGTGTGTGGTGTGGGTAGCCTGGGGCAGGGTCTCCAGACAAAGGAGGGGCTGAGCTCCATGCCCCAAGTGACACAGCAAGCAGGTGTAGGACACAGGGGTGGGCCTAGAACCGGAGCTCACTGAGTAACTGTAGCACTGCACGAGCTGACTCTGGCCAGGCGTCCACCGTGCCAGGTCAGGGTCCTGGGAGTAGCTGAGTGAGGGGAGGAGGGTCTCACTGACCTTGTCCTGACCCTGGCAGCTGGGGATCTGCAAGCTGGCCAGCATGGAAAGCAACCCGCAGAGAGCCCAGATGAGGCAGCGGAGATGGAAGGTGAGCTTGCCTTGGTAGGGGTGGGGAGGGCCACGGGGACAGAGGGCAGGGCCTCCCTCCCAGCTGCGGCCTCCCCATCAGCAGAGCAGGGGCCTCCTGCTAGGCCCTCCTTCCTGTAGCTGATGCCTCCAATGTCCTCATCAGAGGCACCAGGGCATGGCCTGGAAGACCTGGGCTAAGCATGCCCTTAGGGCAGAATGAGGCCAGGGACCACAAGACACTGTGACCTGTGAAAATCCCAGAGCTCTAGGTGGCCATGGGTGCAGCTGGGGGAGGAGAGAGAGAGAGTTGAAGGAGGGAGCTGAAGGTTCCTGGCTGCTCCAAGTGGGAGACCTTGACTAAGGGTCTGGGAGACAGGGGTGATGAGATTCCAGGGGACAGAACTGGGCAGGCCACCTGTGGGTGGGTGCTCATCACCACTCCCACCCCAATGACACAGGGCATCGTTCCCTTTCTTGGAACCTTCCTCACAAACCTAGTCCTGCTGAAGAAGAGGACGCACAATGCTATGGATGTGAGTGAGCCTGGGGCCAGCACTCTGGGGACCAGAATCCTGAGGCTAGGGGGTGGGGTGACATTCCTGAACTGAGCCCTGAGAACTCAGCACTCGGCAAAACTCCTCCCAGAGCTCCTGTCAGGCAGCCCAGTGAGCTGGGGTATCAGGCCCCCACATCAGCCTCCAGTCCCCGTTCCCGAGGCAGAAGCTGCAGAGCTGCCTGACCACTGAGCTACCCGAGGGTCTGGCTGAGCTGGACTCAGCCTCTCCCTCAGGTGCTGCCCAGAGAGGAGGTTAATTGGCCCCTCCACACTCAGGCAGCTCCCAGATGGCTCCAAACTCTGTGTACAAGGACTCGGTGTCCCTGCTTGTCACAAGGGAGTGTTGGGACAGAAGGCCCCTGACCTTCAGCTCCTACACCCCCTCCATCACGACCCACATCTTGATGAGGGTGCAAGTGCTGTTCTGTGGAGGTCCCCTGGCCCGGTGACCCTGGATGACGTGCAGCAAGGGAGCCCAGGGAGGAGGCGGGGAGTCCTGGGTAGGTGGCCTCTCTCCTGGCTATTGGCTGTGCCTTGCAGGGCAATGTGCTCGACATAACAGAAAGGGGCAGTGTACAACTAGGGGCCAATCTCAGGGTAGCTTAAGACGTGTAAGTCAGACACTCCCCTGGGAGGATATTCCCTGGCTCCATCCTCCGCATCGTAGATTTCCTGGGAGGATTTGACATCCAGAGAAGGAGGAGTCCACCCCATGAAGCGTGTAGGATGAGAAGGAAAACCAATTCCTGGAGAAAGGAGAGTTGACATCCAACTCTGGGGACAGACTGGGCCTCCATAGGATTGGAGGGGAGAAGGGAACCACTGGGGAGAAGGGAACCACTGCGGAGAAAGGCCCCAGAGAGCGGCCCCTTGCCCCTGCCCCACACGGCCCCTTCAGAATCCTCCCCCAGGCCCAGTCAGCATGCGTCCTTCTCTCTGGCTCCAGGCCATCAAGATGCTCCAGCAGTTACAGCTGCTTCAGGTGACTGTGGAGAATTTCCGCTTTGAAGCGGACCAAGAATTTCAGTCCTGGTTCCAAACCATGCAACGACTGGACCGGGAGGACAGGTGAGGGTCTACAAGGTTGGCAGAGGGTAGGGGACCTATGTGCCCCTCTGCTCAAGATGCTCTCTGGTGGCCAGCTGCAAACAGCCTGTGGCTGTGGTTCTCTGGTCACCAACAGTCCCTGGTGCATGGTGACTGCTGGGCGCCAAGAGTCCAGGCCTGCCAGGGAGACCCTGGAAGGGGAACCTAAATTGGGTTCCTGGTGGCTTCATCGCTGCCTTTCTGTCCCACAGCCACAACTTCTCTCATGAGCTGGAGCCACTATTGGAATAGGCCAACAACAACAACCCGGCCCAGGAGACCGTCCTGGACTGTGTCCACATTGGAGTTACCTTGATGGATTCTCTCCCGCCACTCCCTTAAGGCACCCTGGATTTCTTCCTCTCTTCCAGCCCCTTGAAACATGTTTATTTTCTCTGCCCTTCCACTCCCTTTTCCTGTTCCCTGGATTCCTCCTGACTTGCTCCTCGTCCCTGGTTTTGAGTTCAAGTAATAAACAGATGTTACACATTGTTATCATTCTTCCTCGTGAGTTAGTTTTTCTCTTTCCCCGAGTGGACATCTCCAGCCTCGGGTTCCAATGAAATTGTCTCAGGTAGTGCAAACCCTGCTCAACAGAAAGGGATTCAAGGGTCTCCAACAGCGCAATTGGAGCTAGGGATCCATGCCCCCACCTGCCAGACTCAGTCCACGCTATTGTCTGCTTCTCTGCTCATAGGCCCAGTTGGAGTCGGGGTTACACCCATGCCTACCGGGTCTCAGTGCACACTCAGCAAGCCTCTCCTTGCCAGACCAGTTGGGGCAGGACCACAACCCCGCCTGCCAGTCTGTCTACTGCCTGGCAAGCCTCTGTTCGCAGGCTCTGTTGGAGTCAGGACACCATGCCCTGCCCGTAGGTCTCAGTCCTCACCCAGTAAGCCTCTGTTTACCAGCCTGCTGGAGACAGACCATGTCCCAGCCCTCAGGTCTTGGCTCACACCCAGCAAGCCTCTGCTCACAGATTCCCTTGGAGTCAGGGACCTTGGTCTTGCCCTCAGGTCCTGGTCCCTGCCTGGCAAGGCTGTGTCGGCAGGCCCAGCAAGGGCTGGAAATCAGCCCTGCCTGCCCAACTCAGTCCACACGGGGCAACCACTCTCCCGCTGTGGGTCCTGCACCCCATCCCACCAGGCACAGCCTGAACTGAGGGTCAACACCACCACTGGCAGAGCATAGTCATAACCAGGGGACTACTCCTTCTCCCATGGAATGTCCCTTTCTTCCCACACCCTCTTTATTCCCTGTTAGTCACAGATTCCGTCCTGATGGTTGGCGGTCCACACTAAGTGATGTCCGCCAACATCCAGGACAAGACCAAACACTCTGCTCTGCAGGGGGCAGAACTTCAGACCGTCATGCTAGGTGGACTGGGAGTTTGGGCTTGGTGGGGGAAAATATCTGTTCAATTTTATGCCTGGAGTGGTTGTGTCTAGGCTCATACATGGGACCTCCCTGGAGAAAGAGACCCAGTGCTTAGCACCTCTCTCCGGTGAGGTCAAATGAGAGGTCTTTTGTTTCCTGCTCCCTGGCAGGCTGCGCTGGGCCTCCTGCTTGAGGGAGGGGTCTCCCGTCCTCCAGTCGGTAGGCTTTGTACCTGGAATTTGTTTTCTTGAATGCTCTTCCTTGGAGTTAACAGCTTGCTGAACTTTTCTCCTGGCTGAGCTCCCCACTGTTGGCTTCATAGAGTCCGATTCGTCTAGTTTGTCTTCCTCTGATCAGGAGCCTCTTCCAAGGGTTGCTACCAGTGGGTCATCTTCCTGAGCAGAAACTTTGATTCTTACCCCTTCGTTGACACTGGTGGTCAATTAAGGGAGCAACTCCTAGATTTTCCTGGAGTACAAAAATTAGTCCCTCTGCAGAAGAAATGACTTCCCCTGGGAACCCCCTGCCACATTCAGCCCTACAGTTTCGGGATAATAAAAGGCTTCCAAAACTGCGTGAGAGCCCAGCTGGCTCCTGGCCTTACTCCACTCTACTCTTTCTCCCTCCTCTCTCTGCTAAGAAAGCGTTCCCAATCCCTGGGCTGGCCTCCTATTCCTTTTACAGACCCTTCCCCCCAACTCTACCCCTGGTCCCCTCAGTCCTTTTTCAGGTGGTATTTCAGAAAAAGGCAGTGTTATCCTAGGAGATGTCTGCATGGATGTTGTTTTCCCTGAAGACCTTTCCCTGAAGACAATATGTGGGGGTAGAAAGGTGGTAGCAGTGTTCCTCACCCTGTGTAGGAGTAATGCGTGTGCCTGCACCTTAGGTTTTAACAACAACAACAACAACAACAACAAAACATTGTGGTTGTTCTTTTAAGGCTGAGTCTCACTCAGTGGCCTTGGGATTGAGTGCTGTGGAGTCATAGCTCACAGCAACCTCAAACCTCATACTCTCCGGCTCTAGTGGTCTTCATGCTTCAGCTTCCCAAGTAGCAGGGACTATAGGCACCTGCCACAATGCCTGGCTACTAGTTTTTTTCTATTTTTAGTAGAGATAGCATCTCACTGTTCTTTTTTTTTTTTTGCAACTTTTGGCTGGGGCTGGGTTTGAACCCACCACCTCTGCTATATGGGGCCGGCACCCTACTCCTTTGAGCCACAGGCATGGCCCTGGCATCTTACTCTTGCTCAGGCTGCTCTTGAACTCCTGAGCTCAAGCGATCCACCAGCTTCAGCCTCCAAGAGTGTTAGAATTAAAGCATGAGCCACTGTATCCAGTCACAAAAAAGCTTTCAAGGTCAAAAGAAAATCTTTTTTCAAGTTTGAAATGCTGGGTGTATTAGCCACTTACCATTGGACAATTGGCAAATCATTTTGCCATTTATTCTGTTCTTCAATTTTTTTAATCAAAATGACTTTCATTTAAATTTTATTAAATCATAACTGTGTAGATGAATGAATTTTGGGGGTACAATGTGCTATTTGGTAGACAGGGTGGAAACCTTATGTCAAACGTTAAAATAACCAACACCTCACTTACTCAAGAAGGCCATAGGTTCCCCACCACTTGAACATACAGGTGTGATAATGACCCCTTCATTGTGCTCACACACATTAATTTTATTAGTCCTGGTGAGAATACCCTTCAAGGAAGGCTCGTGTGGCCACTCTAGGTTCCTGATTCCTGCTTGTTTCTACTTTCCTATTCCCGAGCAGGTCATGATGCAAAGTTCCCACGTGCTTTCAGCTTTCCCATGGCATCTTTCTTTAGGTCAGATTGAGAAAAGTGAGTGAAATGTTTAGCTATTTCTGCTGGGTGCGGTGGCTCACACCTGTAATCCCAGCACACTGGGAGGCCCAGGTGGGGGGATTGCTTGGTCTCAGGAGTTGGAGAACAGCCTGAGAAGGATCAAGATCCCATCTCTAGGAAAAATAGAAAAATGAGCCAGGTGTCCTGGCAGGCGGATGTAGTCTCAGCCACTAGGGAAGCTGAGGTAGGAGGATAGCTTAAGCCTAAGAGTTTGAGGTTGTTGTGAGCTATGACACTACAGCACTCTACCCAGGGTGACAGAGTGTGACCCTGTCTAAGAAATGACTAAATAAATCTATAAATAAATATTTACTTATTTCAAACTTATATGAAACCAAATAATACCATTTTGTTTATGGAACTAGATATATTTCCCTAAAGTCAAATTTTAGGAGTTTTTCTTTTAATAAGTTTGTATCGCATTTTTCTTTTTGTAAACTCATAGATTTTGTGGCTTGGCATCTGTAGCTCAGCAGCTATGGAGCCAGCTACATACATGGGAGCCTGGCGGGTTTGAACCCAGCCCAGGCCTGGCAAACAACAATGACAACTCCAACCAAAAAGTCACTGGGCATTGCGGCAGGTGCCTGAAATCCCAGCTACTTGAGAGGCTGAGACAAGAGAATGGCTTAAGCCCAAGAGTTGGAGATTGCTGTGAGCTGTGACGTCATGGCACTGTCCCAGACAGTGAGACTCCGTCTCAGAAAAAATAATCATTTATTTTGTAAGGTCATTACATATTGTGATAAATTAAAAATCATAGTGGAAAACTTGAAATGATGTACAGCAATATTCACTACTTGCTCACATATTTTCTGGTCCCTTTAACACACTTTATACTTTATGATCTTGTCAAAAAACATAAAAAATAAATGAAGAAGAAATTGAGAGAGAAATCTAAAACTTACCAGAGTGGACAATCTGGTGTCAGTGGTATCATGGAAGATACCCGTTTCCAGATAAGGAAACCAAGCCACAGACAATTTTTAAAATTTGTCCACAAGAATTAGTGAATGCTTAAATACTTGTGCTGTCAACAATAAACTTCCCTAAAGTGTCTTTTCACTTTTTTTTTAAATTAAATTTGCAAATCTGTGCTTTATGGTAACTGAAAACAGCCAAACATAAATGATCCCATTTATGTGATATTCTGGAAATGACAAAACTATAGAGACAGAAAATAGATGAATTATCTCCAGGGCTGGGGGAAGGGAGAGAGTTTGATTGCAAAGGAGCACAGAGGAATTTAGCGGAGTTTTGCGCCTTGCTAAACAATCACTACAAGGACTTATTACAGGGTGGTATATGCTTGTCAAAACTCACTGGACTGTGCACTAAAAGGGTGAATTTAGTGTATGTAAATTTTACCTTAATACCAAATGAACAAAAAAATTAAGCCTTAGAGACTGATCATTCTCCTCTCTAAGCACATTAGTATTTAATTTGCTAGAAAACAAGTATTTGAATATGTTGCCCAACAGATAAAATTAGCCCTGTTGGAAAAATGCCCATGGTTTCTTTTTGTCTACACGTAAGGAGTCAAAACCATCAACTTTGGAATCCATCTGACCTTAGGTGAAATACTGCCCCAGCCCCGTGAAAATACCGCCTGTGAGCAGATCATCTAACTTGGCTTAGGCTCAGTGTTCTAGCTGCAAAGGGGCTGATAGTGCTTACATAACTAAGGCAATTGCCTGGAAGAATTCCAGGCCTTGGTAACTAATGTCTTACCACAATATTAACACATAGCCTATGAGACTATGATCAGTAGAAAGTAGTGATTATTATTTTGCTGCTGGCTCCAGACACCATAACCCTCAGACTGGTTTCTTGCCCTTCCGTATTTCTGCCCCGTGTGATTATGGGGTTTTCCTGGTGCAACAAAAATCAAAGAAGAAGAGAAAAGCAGGGCTTTTCCCCCCTTCTACTCTATTCAGGTGACTTCTGGGGCAGGGCTTATGTATATCATCCATGGCATTAGTTCTTCAGCCCCAGATCTGCCATGATTCTAGCATCTGCCAGGTGGCCCTGGGATCCAGTGAACCACCTCTTCTCTGGCTTTCTCTGGCCTAGAGTCAGCAGCAAATTCCTGCTGTTGCCAATCTCTGGGTGCTGTGATGTGGATAAGATTTGCTTGTTCTCACCAAAGCTCCTGTTGAAATTTGATCCCCGGTACGGCTGTGTTTGGGTTATGGAAGTGGATCCCTTGGGAGCGACTTGGTGCTGTTCTTGTGGCAGCGGATGCCTTCCTACTCCCCTGAAACTGTTTCAATCCTCCAGAAATGGCTTAGCTCTCAAGAGAGAGTGCTGGTATAAAGCCAGGATGCACCTCAGGTTCCCCAAGTTTGGCATGTGTTGCCTTCGTTGATCTTCTCTCCCATGTTGTGACCAGCTTCAAAGCCCTCAAAGAGAAGCCGTGCCCTTGAACTTCTTAGCCTACAGAACAAGCTAAATGACTTCCTTTCTTTGTATGTTATTCGGACCCAAATATTCTTCTACAGCAACACAGAACGGACTAAAGCATTGAGTTACTTCTTTATCTAATGCGTATCCTAGCTCTTCTAGCATCTGGGAAAATAATGCCTTTTACTAAACTCCTTTTTTGGTTTTAAATATTTGAAGCCATTCCTATATTTCTTCTCAGACGAACTTGATAGAGTTGTCATCCCTGAGATTTTTGCAGACCTCCATTTGAAAAGCATGGATCTGATTTCTGACTCCTGAAGTGTCATGAATTCACCACATGGCCTTGACCAAAGCAATAAATATCACTATTTTCCCAATTGTAAATAAAGGCTTCTAGAGTAGCAGTCACTAATGCCTACTATTGGACTAGCAGCCTCTTATTCTAACATATCCTGCACTAATTTTCTCATCTTTAGTCTTTGTAATGTATGTCTGAATGCTCTTCACTGGTAATTTTTGCTTATATAGTTCTCTAGGTGGCTGAGCCATTTAGTAAATGAGCTTGGCTGGCCGCAGGTGCTGGAGAACAAGTGCAGTGGCTGAAGGGCGTGGAGACAGCTTCCTCATCCCACCCCTCAGGGAGGATCAGACAGTGGAGCATCCTCAGACCACACAACTGAGGCCTGTCCTATCATGCGACCACCTGCTCTGTATCAGAAATCGCTGCTTCTACACTCACACATTGTAAAAGGCACATGGCCAACAGTCCTGCTGGGTATGCCAACATCACAAGTTGAAAAAGCCTAGAAATGGGGATACTCACCTGTCTGAGTTAATTAAGATTTCAGCCCCTAACAGATGCTACTGTGACTCTGAAAAACAAAGAGTCCCAGGTTTCTACTTCTTCCTGACCAATTCCTTCCCTTAATGGAGAGATACTCCTCTGAGACTGTCGTGGAAAGAATACTGATTTTGACTCAGCTTTTACAAACCATTGTTGTAAACACTGACCTCCACCAAAAGTAGTGGTTGTTATTGTTATAATAACAACAATAATAACATCCTGGGCTTCAAGAATGTGTTCTAAGTTCTAGTCATCTGGCCAGGCACATTCAAATTTAGCACCTCATTTAATCCTTATTACACCTAACAGCTAGATCCCACGTTCCACATTTTCAGTAGAAACTGATTTTAGAAGCCATGTCACTGCTTAAATGCCTGTTACTTTATCAACGAGAACTGTCTTCACCATCCTGTCTAAAATAACATGTACATATGAACACACACACATCTTCACCTCATCTGCTTTGTCTTCACAATTTTTATCCCCATCCAACATATATGTTCATTTATCGTTTATTATCTGTCTTACCCCACTAGATTGCAGATTGTGTAAGAATAGTATCCATTTTCTTTACTCTTTCTATCTCCAGCCAGAACAGTGTCTGACACATAGTAGGTGTGCACAAAACATCTATTGTATGAGCTCTTTAAATGAACCAACCATGTCCTTTGCAGAATTTATTATTGTCTGATTGTTTTAGTTTTATGTCAGTTATTACTGTCTGTCCCCCTCCACTGGAATGTTAGGTCCTTGCCTCTTTTGTTCACACCTACTTTCCTGGCATCTGAAACAGTACCTTGCATCCAGTAGGTGGTCAGTAAAAGTTTATATGGGACATGGTAAGAACTGGTAAGGAACAGAATTGTTCTCCCAGATCCCAAATAGTTGTTCTTTTTCCTTTACCTTTAGCTTATTCTTGTGTTAGTTGTAGCAAAAGCACCCTTGGAATATGAATGAGAACGTACTATCTCAATACCCAACCTCATGGAGATCTCCAGAGAGGGCACCTTATTCTCATAGTGTGTCTGTCTTCTCTCCCCCACCTTGGCAGAGCCATAGCAACACGCCCCAGGTGGGGAGACTGAGGTCTTAGAACCACAACCAACATCATCATCTCTCAGCTTTTGGGATGTGAGGCATGTCCTTGATGGAATAAGTGAGGAATGAATCTGTTCATTTTTTCACAAATGCTTACAGGACACTTACTCACAGCAGACCCAGGAAGACATATCGTCACAAGGTCCCAAAGCTAGGACCTGAAAGCAGGAACATCCAATCTCAAAATCATACTTGCTAGGACTGTCTAGATGAAAGCACATGGGTATAATCCTTTTAGAGCAAAACTGAGACCTGAGAATCAGAAAGGCTAAAAATCATGTGCAAAGTCATGTAATCATGGCCCAATCTAGTGGACCAATCAATGAGTTCTGGGTCCAGTCTCACTGAATTAGCATTGCAGACATGAGAAACAAGGCTGGCATGGCCCGCGCCCTCATGGAGAAAACAAGTCATCACCCCTCACTCCTCCTTTATACTCCATGAGCTCAAGCAATCCACTTAATGATTCTGTCTTTGACTATCAGGGCCACACCTACCGTTTTCTTCCCAACTAGAAATCAGAGTGGTCCATTAAACAGGGTGTCCATTGCTACCAGGTCAACTTTTCCAAGAGGGAGGCCACATGTGTCTAAGAGATAAAATTGTAATGACTCATCATCCGTCAAATCATTGCTGTCAGGGAGGACCGACCTAGAAAAGAAGACAAGAGAAGGGAAAAAAGGGGAGGAAGAAAATCAGCCCATTCACATTCAAAACTGTTTTTTCCCCTAAATGAGCCTTGATGAAGATCTCTTCTTCTCACATTCTCTTAGAGAACTCTCTAGTCTCTGATGCTGTGTCCCTTAAACCACTGAGGCAGGGTCACTTCTCAGGAACAGGGCTCTCTCCGTGAGCCTCTAACTCCATGCAGTCCTGCTCTTTGTAAGCTAAAGTCCACTTTCCTGGCCCCTAGAGCTCAGTTCAGGTCTGCCCTCAAGTCCACTCGAGACATGGCCTCTCTTTCCTCCTGGTTCCAGGACCTGCAGGCTACAAAGACACACAATGCTTCTTCAAATCCCCTGTAAAAACCCTGGAATCCCTTCTAAGTCAGATTTGATTCAATCTCCCCATTTTCCAGATAAGGAACTGCAGTGAGGCCAATCCAAGGCCAGGCCTCTAAGAAGCTGAACCCTGATTCTAATCCAGGCTTATTAGGTATTGACTGTCCTCAAAGCATTTGGCCTGAGCCTGAAGGTTAATGACACAGAACCTCCATAACCCTTTTTTTTAATTAAACATTTATTTTGGAATAATTATAGATTTACATATAATTGCATAAAGTAACGCAGAGAAAAGTGTACAATATCCTTCAGCTGGTTTTTCCCAATGGCCACATCTTGCAAAACTATAGGATGATAACAAAACCAGAATACTGACATTATCACAGTCAAGATCAGAGCATTTCTATCACCACAAGAATTCTCTCTCTTTTTACAGCCATACTCACTTCCCTCTCATTCCTCATCACCTCCTTAACCTCTGGCAGCCACTACCCTATTCTTTATTTCTGTAAAGTTGTCATTTCAAAATATTATATGAATGGAATCATACATTATGGACTTTTTAAAAATTAAACCATAGCTATGTACATTAATGCAATCATGGGGTATAATATTCTGGTTTTACATACAATTTGAAATGCTTTCATCAAACTGATCAACATAGCCTTCACAGCATTTTCTTAGTTATTGCGTTAAAACATTTATATTATACACCTAGTACATTTCACAAGTACCCTTGTAAGATGCATCGTAGGTGTGGTCCCACCAATTACTCTCCCTCCACCCATCCTCCCTGCTCCACTCCCCTCCCTCTCCGCTTTCCCCTTCTTTTTGGCTATAATGGGGTTATAGCTTTCATAAGAAAGCTATAAATTGGTGATGAGTTTTGATCATTCAACATAATTCTCCACATTTGTTCGCATTTTTATGTGTATCAATAGTTCATTTCTTATTATGGACAAGTAGCATTCTATGAGATGGATGTACCACAGTTTATTTAACCATTTAGACACTGAAAGTACATCTGGGTCGTATCAAGTTTGGCTACTGTGAACAAAGTTGCTGTCTCTCTAAAATAAATATGCAATAGAGTGGGATAAAGGAAGGACCCCTTTTGGGGGCCTGCTGGGCCCCCCAAATATGAAAATAAAAAAAGATCTTGAGTCACTTCAGGGGAAGTTCTAGGTACCTAGCTAGCCTTGCAAAGTCAGTGAGCAACTCAATAAACAGGAGAATGGTAACACCAGTTTCCCAGGCAAGCCAGAGTCGCAAGGTGTTTTGATTCCCTGTAAAAACCAAAAGATAGCATCTTAAAATATGTTCTTGAATTTTTTAGAAAGCCCTCCAAAATGAAAAATGCTAACCACTATCTTCTAGACCAGGGGTCCTCAAACTTTTTAAACAGGGGCCAGACTGTGGGCCCCGGGATGAGTCAGCTGCTAAACAGGACAGGCAGCAGCAGCAAAAACACCCTGCGGGCCAGATAAATGTCCTAGGCGGGCTGCCTGTGGCCTGCAGGCCTTAGTTTGAGGATGCCTGATCTAGACCTCAGAAAAGAGAAACTAAGGACTGAACTCTGACTGCTGTTCTTTCTAAATTTCTTCCTAAGGAACTAAGGGCCGCACCCACAGTCCAAACCAATGTATAACTTCCATATATTGATTACAATTTTGTCTATAATTTCTACTTTCCTGAAATGTACCCCTCCCTTTAAAACCATTGCTTGTAGGCCATCTAGCTGTTCAGGTCTTTAGCATTAGCTGTCCCCTCTCCTTTCTTGGAAACCATCCAATAAATGCCCTTTTCTCCCTTTGTAAGACTCAGCATCAGTGCCTGACTTTACTATGAAAGGCAAGCCTACAGATCCCAGTTCAGTAACAAGTGTTAGTATTGGGTCATATAGTAGTACCACAAAGGTGATTTCCAGAGTGGCTGTACCATTTTATAATCCTACCAACAATGTGTGATTGATCTAATTTTTCCACATCTTCACCAGCATTTAGTGTTATTATTAATATTTGCTTTAATTTCAGTAATTCTGACAAGTATGCTATAATATCCACTTATTTTAATTTACATTTTCCTAATGACTAAACATGAATAATATTTTGTTATATTATTTGCCATCCACATATCCTCTTCAGTGAAATGTGTCCTTATGTTTTCTGCTCATTTTGTAATTGTACTTTTTTTTAACTGTTGAGTATTAAGAGTTCTTTATATATCCTAAATACTACTTCTTTGTCAGATATGTGGCTAACAAACATTTTAACAGATAAAATGTTATTAATTTTGATGAAATTCAGTTGGTCAATGTCTCTGTTCCTGGGTGTGCTTTTGATATCAAATTTGAGAGCTGGATCTAAGTCTCAAAGATTTCTCCTCTGCTTTTATCTAAAAAATATTTTGGCTTTATCTTTCACATTTGAATCTATTATCCAGATTAACTTAATTTTTAAATAAGGCATGAACCTTATGTGTTCTTTTTGGTTCTTTCTCTCTTTCTATAAATGTCCATTTATATGCAATATAAATGCAATGGTTGAAAAGACTATCTTTCTCTCTTGAATTGTTTGTCCACCTTTTTCAAAAGTAAGTTGCCCATACTTGTTGAAGCTTCTTCTGGGCGATTTTATTCCATTGATCTATGCGTATATCCCTCCACCAAGAACGATAGTTGTTATCACTGTATCTACATAATAAGTCTTAAAATTGCATAGAATTATTTCTACTCCTTTATGTTCCTTTTTTAGCATTGTTTTAGCTGTTTTGGTTCAGCTGTCTTTCCAGATAACTTTAAGAATAATTGTATCCATATCTACAAAGTATGGTGTTTATGTTGTTGGGACTTTGTTGAGAATTGTATTAAACTCATCCATCAATTTGGGGAGAATGGGCATTTTTATCATGTGGGACTGTAGATTTCTTTTTTGAGTGGTTTTAAAATTATAAATTCAATTTTCTCATTAGTTACCTATTTCATATTAGGTGAGTTCTGACCTAGGTGAGTTCTGATCTAAATTAGATCAATTTTCCAAGGTTCTGACCTAGGTGAGTTCTGATCTAAATTAGATCAATTTTCCAAGGAATTGTTTCAATTCATCTAAGATGTCAAATTGATATTTAGAGTTGTCCATAGTCTTTTCTTGGTATCCTTTGATATCTACATTGATATGTTTCTTAATCTATATTGATATGTTTCATTTCTGATGTTAGAAATCTATATCTACTCTTTTTTTCCTTTGTTGGTCTTGCTATAGTTCTGTCAATTTTATTGAGTGTATGTTCAAAGAAACCAGCTTTTTGTTTCATTGATTCTTTCCCTGTTGTTTTTCTGTTTTCAATTTCATCAATTTTTGCTCTGATCTTTTTTATTTCCTTTTTCTTCTGCTTTAGATTTATTTCACTTTCCTTTTTCTACATTCTTGAAATAGGAACTTAGATTCTTTGAGTCTTTTCTTATTCTCTACTGTATGCATACTAAATACTGTATGCATTTAGTGCTATAAATTCCCTTCTCAGCACTGCTTCAGGTGTTTTCCACAAATTTTAATATAATGTATTTTCATTTTTATTCTATTCAATATATTTTTTAAAAATTTCCCTTGATACTTTCTCTTGGACTCAAGGCCTATTTAGAATTGTGCTATTTATTTTCTAAGTGTTTGGTGTTTTTCTATCATCTTTATATTACTGATTTCTAGCTAAATTCCATCGTTATCAGAAAGAAAATGCTGTATGACTTTAATTATGTTAAATTTTTGAGTCTTTTGGTATATGTTCCATGAGTACTTGGTGTTTTTTAATCCATCGTGCTAATCTTTTGCCTTTATTTTGTGTATTTAAACTATTTATAGCCATGACATTTGGGGCTTAAGTCTGCCTTTTATTTCCTGTTTGTTCTGTTTTTAGTTTCTGCTTTGTTGTTCCTAATTCCTTGAGGGTTACTTGATTAATTTTTGGAATTCAATTTTGATTTATCTCTAGTTTTTTAAAGAGTATCTCCTGGTGTGACCTTTTAAATGGCTGTTCTAGGTATTACTTTATATGTACATAAATTATCACAATCTCCTAGTGCTATTTTTCCAATTGAAGTGAAATCTTTCCTCCTTTTACTTTCTTTTGCCCTTCTCCATGTATAATGTGATTGTCTTAAATATTTCTTTTACACATATTTAAAACCACATCATTGTTAAAATTTTTGTTTCCAATGTCAAACACAATTTAGAAAACTCAACAGGAAAAGGAAAATCTATTGTATTTACTCATATTTCTGCTCACCATGTTCTTTTTCCCTTCATGATATTCCAAATTTCTTTCTTTTATGGTTTCCTTTATATTTACAGAATGCATGTTAGCCATTCTTTAAAGGTAGATCTGCTGTGCCAACTTCTCCCAGTTTTGTTTCATCTGATACTGTTTTGATTTCTCATTTATTCCTAAACAATATTGTTACTAGATAGGATTCTGAGTTGACAGATTTTTCTTTCAGCTTTAAAGAAAGTGTTGTGCCACTTCCTTTTGGTCTCCTGTCTGATGAAAAATCTTGTGTGATTCAAATCATTTCCCCTTTCGGTTTGTAGCTTCATTATTGCTATGTTCAAGGAATAAATTCCTCCTTTATCTCTTTCTTGACCAACTGTCATTCACCATAAGGTTGTTTAGTTTCCATGTCTTTATGTAGATGAAAATTTTTGTTTGACTTGAGTTCCACCTTCATTGCCTTGTGGTCTGAAAAGATACAATGTATAATTTCAATAATTTTAATTTTGATTTGTGTCCTAGGACATGATCTATTTTAGAGTATGATCCATGGGATGATGAGAAGAACATATGGTACTTAGCTTCAGGATGATGTATTCTATTAAGCCAAATTGTTCTAGGGTCACATGTAAGTCACTTATATCTTTTAGTTTCTGTTTAGAGGATCTGTCCAGTTCTGCCAGTGGGTTGTAAAAATCCCCGGATATTATGGTCTTATAGGATATCATGTTGTTTAGACCAGTTAAAGTAGGTTTCATAAATCTAGGATCATTTAAATTGGGTGCATAAATATTTAGAATTGAAATATCCTTCTGTTTTATTGTTTCCTTGACCAGTATGAAGTGACCATCTCTGTCTTTCTTAACTTTACATGCTTTAAATCCACTTGTATCTGAAAATAAGATTGTATTTCTTCCTCTCTTCTAATTTCCATTTAGTCTTGTTTTGTCCTTCATGGTTAGGTGTGTTTCCTGGAAACAGATATGGATGGCTTGTGTTAAAAAGACATTTTTCTCAAGCTGCTTTCAATTTTTAATTTTTCAGCATTCAGAAGTTTTTCTTGGTGTAAATTTTATTGTGTTTATCTTGTTAGGAGTGCTTGCAGCTTCTTGAATTATAAGTTTATGTCTTTTGCCAATTTGAAGATATTTTCAGCAGTGATTTAGACTAATATTTTTTCCATCTCCACACCTCTTCCTACTCTCCTTCTGAGACTCTGATGACATGTATGTTAACATTTACCATTATAATTTCATGAGCCCTAGAGAATTTGTTTATTTTGTTCAGCCACTTTTTTCTCTTTTGTGCATATTGATGATTTCTCTTTTTATCTTCCAGTTTACTTTTTTTCTTCTGATATTTCCATTCTGCTGTTTAGCTCAACCACTCAGGGTTTTTCTTTTTTTATTTAAGTTACTATATTTTTCAGTCTTAAAATTTCCATTTGGGTCTTCTTTAGATCTTCTATCTCTTTTTCTTTCTTTCATTCTTTTTTTTGAGACAGAGTCTCACTATGTCCCCTGGGTAGAGTGTCATGGCCTCATAGCTCATAGCAACCTCATATTCTTGGGTTCAAGATATCTTCTTGCCTTTTGAGTAACTGGAACTACAGGCACTAGCTACAATCCTGGGTAGTTTGTCTATTTTTAGTAGAGATTGTGTCTCATTCTTACTCAGCCTTAGATCTTATATTCTTTTGCTTATATTTTGTATTGTTTTTTTCTTCATTGATTTAAGCACAGGCATAATTTCCCATTGAAGTGTTCTTATGGTGTCTTCTTTAAAATCGTCATCAGGTAATTTTAACATCTTTTCCATTGTCATGTTGACATTGATTACCTTTTTGAAATTTCAGGTGAGATTTTCCTGGTTCTTAGAGTGATGAGTATGTTTCCTTTTGAAACCCGAACATTGTGGATATTATGTTATAGGACTGTGAAACTTGTATATCTACCTTCTGTTTTAGGTGGCTTTCTGTGACACTCTGGCAGAGGAAGAAGGTACTGCATCATTACTGCTGAGTGGGGTTAGAAGTTCAGGTTTCCCACTGAATGTCTATGGACACTCATGAGATACAGTCTCCTGTTACTGCTGGGTGGAAATGAGAGTTCTGATCATCACTAGGTATTTTTAGGGGCAGGGGAAGAACAGGTGTGCCATGTTACTATCCCCCACATGATCTCCACTGACACCACATGGTATATGGCAGAGCAGTGGTGAATTTCTTGACACCTCCACCCCAGCAAGAAGGTACATCTCATTACTGCTAGGTGAGGATGGAATTCCAGGTTCCCAGGGTGGTGTACACTGATGCCCCAGCAGTAGAGGGGTCTTCTTAGCATTCTGACAAGAGTAGAAGTCTAGGCTTTCCACTAGGCCCTTGCTAACTTGAATGGGTGTGGAGCCACAGTTTTTTGTTTTGTTTTGTTTTTTTCTGTAGTGCTTAATTGAGTAGGAAAAGTAGAGCAGGTACTATGTACAAGGTTTCTATTCTGTTAGGCTCCCTTTTTGACTAGAGAGAAGGATTTTATTGGGATTTGTTTTTCTGCACCTCTTGGTGTTTCCATGTTTCTGGTTTCTTCAGCTCCTAATAGGCATATATGAGACAAAACAAACACAAAAATCAAGCAACTTACCTGGTTAAAGTATTCAATTAGTCTGTCTAGGTGTTTAGCTGTGCAGAGTGGAAAGAATAGAGGAAAGTGAATCTGCTCCATCTTCAAAAGTATAAGTCCTTACCTAACCTTTAAATAAGGTACCAACTCAAGGCCTACCTTCCAAATTCTTGTATGATCTCATCCCTGCCAACCTTCTCCAAACATATCCTCCACTCTCCTTTACCCCCATGCCCTCCACTCCCCATGGAAACCAAGCTGCTTACTTGTGGGGAAGGAGCTGGGTTTAGAGTCACATTATCACTTACCTAACATAAGTTGCTCCACCTCTCTGTAGCCAGTTTCCTTGTCTACATATAAGAGAAACAATACTGTATCTATCTTAGGGTTATTCTGAAGAATAAGGGTGACAACTCTTATAAAGTAATTAACAGTGTGTAACATCTAATGATGTTCTATATGCATTTGTTATTTCCATTATTGGGATTTCTTTCCTCCATACCTTTGCTACTTCAGCAAGTCCTGGATTTGACACAACCTTTAAGGGGCACTTCTCTCAGGAAGCCTTCCTGCATTCTCTCAGCTACCACTGATTGTGTTCCCCTTTGAAAATCATATAATATTTTCTATCAATTCTCTCCAGTGTCAGAATTAGTTTTATTTAGATGTTACATGTAATATCTTTATAGGATCTGTTTAAGGTAAAGACTGCTATGCTCAGCTCTAAATGCACATACTTCTAGCTCATTATAAACCCTCATAGTGACTGAACAAATGAATGAATAGGAACAAATGAATGAAATTTTTCTTAAAAAAGAGAAACCTATTAAGACCTAGGAGGCTGTGATAAGCAAAATAATGGACCTTATCATAATTGTAATCCCTGGAACTCGTGACTATGTTGCAATTCCTATGACATAGGAAAAGGAATTTTTCAGACATGATTAAACTAAGGAGTTTCAAATGGAGAGTTCTCCTGGATTATCTGTGTGGGCCCCATGCAGTTATAAAGGTCCTTATAAACAAAAGTGGGAGGCAGGAAAATCAGAGTCAGAGAAGGAGATGTAAGAAAGAACGTAGAGGTTGGGGAAATATGAATGCTGGTGTAAAAGATGGTAAATCAGAAAGATCTCCAAGAACTCAGGCAACTTCTGTCAGAGATGTCCAACCTTCTTTATTTTCTGCCACACGTTAAACGAAGAAGAGTTATCTTGAGCCAAACATTAAATACACAAACACTAATAAAAGCTAATAAGCAAAAACAAACTAATTTTTGCTGTATCCAACACCACAGATAAGCAAAACAGGCTTCAAATAATCTGTTTGCGGCCCATGGACTATAGGTTGGACTCCCTTACTAGAACCTATAATAGGCAAGGAAACAGACTCTCCTTTAGAGCTCCAAAAGGAACATACCTGTACCAGCACCTTGATTTTAGCCCAGTGAAACTCATTTCAGACTTCCAACTTACAGACTTCAGAACTGTGAGACAATAAATTTGTACTATTTTAAGGCACAAAGTTTGTGGTACTTTATTACGGCCAACAGTAGGAAACTAATGCTGTGCACATTGGTGGCATTTAATAGACAAGCTCTTTAACAAGATACTGATAAAGAATAGATGCATTTACTTGCTTATTCATTTGTTTAACAGTTGTTGAATACCTACTATGTTTTACATACTGTCTTAAGTGTGGTAAGGTGACAGGGTGGACAAATTTAAACATGAACTGGAAGTTATTCCTGCCCTCAAGACCCTCACAGAACAGTGCCAAGAGTCCTTTCTATGCAGAGAGAATTCATCTTTATCCAGCACTAACTTCCCTCTTTCAAGAATGTCCTATTTTAATTGAATTGAAGCAAAGTTGAAGGGTTTTTCAGAAGTGTTCTGGTCCAGTGGTTTATAAACCTGACCATGCCTCAGAGCTCTTGGTGCATCTCCTATCTGTGTTCAGTCCAGGCTGCAACATTTATAGTCGACATGACCTTGAGCACATTGCATGACCTTGCTGTGCCTCAGTTTACTCATCTATAATATGAATAAAATTGAGTTGTTATGAATATTAAATGAGTCAATATGTATAAGTGTTTATAATAGCATGTGAGCTATAATAAGTTGAATGTATAAGATTGCTAAATTGAAAAAGGCATGCTGAGTCCAACCCTAAATCCTAGAATTCCTAGGAGCAGCATTTGAAAATCTTCATTTTAATCTCATACTTGCTCAAGAAAAAGGAACTGAGCCATTATCCTACCTCACCTCATGCCTCAGAGTAAACTGATTATTTTACCACTCTACAGGTGGTTTTGATTTTGTTTTCATTTTGTTTTCCAGAGAAAGCCTTTATGAAGTTTACTCTGTCAACATTTCTCTTTCCAGATTAATGAATTTTTTCACAAGCTACCTCAAAATTTGTTCATTGTAAATTTACCCTTTTGTATATGCCTAACATCGGTGCTTCATAAGAAAAAGGCGAGGATTATCTGCATGTTTACCCTGTACACTCATTCATTTGTTCATTCACTCATCTAGAAACTTATTTAATGAGTCATACCCTGTGCTGTGTGTGTATGTGTATCCTTGTCCAGGCCTACAAGAAACTCACTTTTTAGTGGAAGATATATATATAAACAGTAAGTCACAACACAGAGTGGGAAGTGCTAAAATAGAGAAATAATGAGGCATATGATACCAGAGGTATGATGTGTGTGTGTGTGTGTGTGTGCTCATGTGCACTGGAGTTACATTCATTTCTGGAAGAGTCCAAGTCTTTAATAGCAAATGGAAGTCAACCAGAAAAAAGGGAGATAAGGGGTAGGGAAAGACATATCTCAGGCAGTCAAAAATAGTCTTTAATTCAGAAAGTTCCCCAGCCTCAACTCTTTCTAACATGGGTGGAGAGAAAAACTACATGCAGTGCCTTGATTCAGCTGGGGCAATGAGAGACACAAGGAGGTTGGAAGCAAAGATACACTCTTGCCTAGTACCTGAGGAGGCAGAAATTCTATATCAAAGTCCATTTATGGTGCAGAGAGGAGCTGAGAGGAAGACCAAGCAGCAGTGAGAAGTAGCAGGATAGAGTTCAGGGATTGGCAGTAACATACTAAGATCATTAATATCCCAGATTTGAGAGCCAAACAGAAATTCACTTCAGATCCTGACTCTGCTTTGTACTAGCTGCATGAACATGGGTGATTTATTTAGCCTCTCTGATCTTCTACAATAAAATATAGACCCTAATTATACTTTTCTAAGGATTTTGAGAGGATTACTGACATAATGCTTATAAATATTTAGCCCAGGGTCTGGTACATAGTTCTTAAAAAAAGGGGGGGGGGAAGCTGATTATTGGTAATAGTGATACTGATGATAATTATTAGTGTGGGATTGATAATGGCAATGCTGAGTCTATTTGTTTGGTTGGCTTTATTTGGTTTTGTTTTAATATTTTGTTTGTTATCAAAGTAATAAACATAATATAAGTTCATTATAGGCAAGAAAATACCAAGTGTTTATGTTCTCTTTGGCCCCTTCACCTGGCCACAGCAAGCACATCTGCAGTGCTCTCAGGACTCCACTGACACAGCTAAAAACCACTAATGCAGACAAATGAGGCCTTTGTGATGGGCTCAGGAAGGCCCCAAAGTCTCTTAAACCACCATCTCCCTCTGTATGCCACTCACTGTTCGGATGACCATCAGATGACGGCAACCTTCATATGGCTCATTGTCTCAGTTACAAACAGGGACCACGTTATTATCATGAAATAATACTGTATAGTTCATGCAGGTCATGTGAACATCAAATGAAGTTCATTTTTTCATCCACATGATTAATTTTTATAAGCTCTACTTGGGAATTCCCTGACATAAGAGATCTCAGGTCATGATGCACTTGCTTGTAGCCTAAAGGTTTTAGTCATAGATTCCTAAAGTCTCAGGCTTAGAGGGCAGGGAGAGAAGGCAAAAATTACAGAAAGTCAAAGGAAAGCACTCTGGGAGTCTATTAAGGATTTCCCACATATTGCAAAGAAATAGGTGTTTGAAAAGCAAACATCTATTTCCCTGCAAGAAATCAATATGCTGAGTCACTCAATAGCTTCACTCACTTATTAGTGCATGGCCTTGGCTCTTGGCATTTGGTAGGAGAATGGATTTTTATTGCTTAATTCCCTGTAAGTGAAGGACTAGTGAATTATAAAATCCTGTTGTTCAACATGTAACATTAAATATTGAGCTAACAAAAAATAAAAAATTCTCTAGGAATTGAAAGTAAAGTGCTGTTATTGCTTGTGTCTTTGGTTTATAAGTCACGAAGTGTGGGACACCTTAGCAAATGTGTTTAACAGCACAGAGCACAATTTCCATGCAATGGTTGACATTCTACAGACCCAATATGTGTTCACTCAATACATAGCCCAGTGTCTGCTCTAGGGGAGAAAATCAGCTCCTCTGTGTGGAATGCACAGAGCTTCTACCACTTGGGAGTGACTGTTGTTTCCTGGGGGAGTTTCTGTGACCATCAGACCCTTGCTCAGCCCCGGTTAACTATTCAGTTTGAAATACTCTATTCAGGCATAGGACCTTCATCTCTGCCTATAGGTAGGCTCTACAGTTAGTTTTGTTTTGTTTTTTTTCTCTGCAAACCGTGTGTTTACTATCTTGGCAATAAGAGTCAGACCTCTAGCTGCCCATGAACTCTCTGACCTCTAGTCTCTACAGCAACCCAGTTCACCTGATTTGGTCAACTTTTGGGTCCTCATCCAGTAGCCCAGGTCAAGAGAAGGGATAAATTAAGATTTTTATGGTCATCTATTTTTAATTATTTAGGAGAATGGAATTATTGCTTAATTCCCCATAAGTGAAGGACTAGTGAATTATAAAATCTTGTTGTTCAACATGTAACATTAAATTCTTATAAACTCTGCTTCACAGAGGTTACAACTAATAATTGTTTATGATTAGTATTGACTTTATTTTAGAACATGCAGCAGTGATTTGGGAGCCAAATAAAACATACCAAAGGCTAAATCAATCAAAATTTTTTTTTTTTTTTTGAGACAGAGCCTCAAGCTGTCCCCCTGGGTAGAGTGCCATGGCATTACAGCTCACAGCAACCTCCAACTCCTGGGCTCAAGCGAGTCTCCTGCCTCCGCCTCCCGAGTAGCTGGGACCACAGGCGCCCGCCACAACGCCCGGCTACTTTTTGGTTGCAGCCGTCATTGTTGTTTGGCGGGTCCGGGCTGGGGATTCGAACCCACCACCTTAGGTGTACGTGGCTGGCACCTTAGCCGGTTGAGCTATAGGCGCTGAGCCAATCAATCAAAATTTTGTGTCCTCTGGCATATGACTTTCTATGATCCAAGAGTTCTTTCCCTTCTAACATAGACAGCCCAAGGTTCTCTCTCTCATCTTGAAGTATCTCAGTATAAGTGCATTGATTAATTCTATTACTGCAACATTCTATTATCCCAAGCCTCTTTTTTAAATTACTTCCACAATTACTAAGTTAAACTATATTTTTTCACATGTGCTAGCCTGTCCTATTGAAATCCTCTCTGCCTTCCTTCCTTTGCGTCTCTAAAAATAGTTCAAGCTCTGTGTGCCAAGCACCAAGTTTGAAAGACAGACCAGAACACAATCTTGGATTTTGAAGGCTTCATAATGAGTGAAATAGAGAGGCAGAACATTAGGGCATTGTCTTACAATGGACGGCAGGCATCCTACAGCAGTGGCATCACAGGATTGGAGCCCCCAAAAGGAGTCTTCAACTCTGCCCTCAGATGGGCAGAGAAAGCTTTTCCCAGGAGGTGAAATGTAAAGTGAGTCTTGACTGATGAGAAAGAGGAGAAAAACAAAGAATTTTAGGCTGCTAGGAAGTTTTTAAGGAAGATCAGATACATTCAAGAGATTGTAAGTAACTCCTCCTAATGTATATATGACCTAGAAATCAACAGAGAGGAGATAAAGGACCAAGTCTCCTCAGTTAGGGGCATATTCTCCACGTGAGATTGTTCTGGATCCTGCCAGAGATGGAGGTCATTTGTGGGTTCCTAAGCTGGAAGTGAACATGTTTGGGTTTGCTTTTAAGAAATTTTCCTATGGCAGTGACTTGGAGGGTGATTTGAAGGTTGAGGGGAGATTGGAGAATATGGACAAGGTCAGAATAAATAAGGAAGGGTACTCGCAGCAGGACGTAACAGTAGCTATAGAGGAGGGCAATAGATTTGAGGGGAACTGATAGCCACTGCCCCTGGTTGAGACTGTCCTCACCCTTTTCACAGAGGGCTGTGAAATCATCTCCCTGGCCCTGTGTCTACCTCTCCAGTCTGTTTATGGAAAAAAGACAGTTATACTGCAAGAATCAGTATAAATCCAGTTGTTCAACTGCTTAAAAACCTGTTTACACTCCATAAGCTGTATCAGTGGTCCTTAAGGAGATGGAGGAATATTTCATCCCCAAGGTGACATTAACAATGGAGATATTTTGGATTTTTACAACTATCTAGGGACAGGGGTAAGAGAGAATTGCAACTGGCAACTAATGGAGCTGCTGGTTAGGATCCTACTATGAAAGAGGCAAAATGTCAATGATGGTGAGTTTGAGATCCCCTGAACTACCGTGTAGAAACTCAGGCTCCTCAGTGTGCCATGACACAGTCCCAAATGACGTCTTTCTTCCCAGTCTCATTAAATTTTAGGATACTTTTGATCATATCTTTGTGCCTTTTCTCATGCTGTTCTTCTACCCGGAATGGCATTTATCTCCTGCTCTACTGGAGGAATTTTTTCTTTCCTTGTAAGGTGTGCTTCAGACAGTTCCCCATCCAGTCTTTCCTATTTTCCCCAAGCAGAGTTAATTTCTACCTTCATAAACCCTTTGCAATTGTCCTACCAAAGAACTTCTCCCTCTTCTTTTCTCCTACTTTTTAAAATTATACTATGATTTTAGATGATGAAAATAATTTGAGATAATACAAAATATAAAGTTACGTATGTGCTGCGTGCAAAGCAATGATTTCTCCGTTACCCTGTCCCCCTTCACTTCCCTTCTCCCTTTCCCCTCCCCCCATAGGAATAATTTGGAATGCATCCCATTTTTCTTGTAAGTTATACAACTATCCATCAGTGTATGTGTATGTACAGATATAGCATTTTTCTTTGTTACTTATTTACACTTTATTCTGCAATTTGGTCTTTGTCCTTGACACTCTGTCATGGACACTTTTATAAGTCAATGGATATAGATCTAGTCCTTTTAAAATTTTATTTATGAATATACATGCATATTTGGGTTATGATATAATGATATAATAATAAATGTATATTTGGTCTTCCTCCTCATTTCTGTTATAGATCTCCTAAAACCCCTGGAATTTCCTGAGTGGCCGTGGTGAGAGGAGTATCTTTTGTTATTCTTTTTTGGTTGCTTTTAATTTCAGGTTAATGTGAGGGTACAAACAACTAGGTTATAATATTTACCTTTGTTAGGTAGAGTCCCTCTTATAGTTGTGTCCCACACCCAGGAGGTGTGCCATATACCCTTATGTTGTGTCCATTAAATGGGGGCACACCTATACCCCTCTCCTTCCCCTCTTTCCCCTTCCCCTAACTTGACTTGAGCTGAATTTTTATCTTATGTTGGCATGTATTAGATGGTATATTGGCTTCCTATTAGTATTGAGTACACTGGATATTTGGTTTTCCATTCTTGTGATATTTTTGTTATTTTTAATAATCCTCCTTCAACCAACCATACCTAAGTTTATACTAATGAGGTGACTCCTGGAGGATAGGGCTGTCACCAGAGAGGAACCATCCATGTAATTAAAGGGTTGAAACTTTCTACCCCATTCCTGACCTCTGGGAGGGGAGAGGGGCTAGAGATTAAGTCCAGTCACCAACGGCCAATGATTCAATCATGTGTGCCTATTGGAACCTCCATAAAAACCCAGGGAGGCTGAGGAGCTCCCAGATTGGCAAATGCATCCACAAGCAAACTCCGTTGAGACAGGTCTTGAGCTTGGGATCCTTCCAGACTTCTCCCTGTGTACCTCTTTATCTGGTTGTTCATCTGTATTGTTTATAATACTCTTTATGATAAACTAATAATAGTAAGTAATGTGCTTCCCTGGGTTCTGTGAGCTGCTATAGCAAATTATAAAACCTGAGAAGGGGGTCATGGGAACTTGCAATCTGTAGCTGAGTCAGACAAAAGTGTGGGTCACCCGGGGAAGCACTACTTGAGACTGGTGTCTGAAGTCCTGTGAGACTGAGCCCTTCATCTGGGAGGTCTGTGCAAATCAGATGATAAGTATCAGAATTGAATTAAATTGTAGACCCCCCTCAGCTGGTGTTGGCAGATAACTGAAGCATTGCTTGGTGTAGAAGACTCACACATTTGGTGTCAGCAGTGTTGTGAGTAGACAAAGAGTTTTCCTAGTAGTAAACAAACAAAAAAAATCATATCATAAGTGGGCAGTTTTACTTTTCTATTACAGTATTTTTCTGGCCCAATTACCAATTAACCTGTGCTAACAAAACAGCGCTAAGTTCTTCTCTTTTCCATTTTCATGTAACTATTTGCAAATTTACACACACACACCCCCCTTTTTGCCATTGTTAGCTTAATAAAAATGGCATCTTCTGAAACACATTTCTGTGCCTTTCTTTTCTTACTCAACAATACCTCACAGAAATCCTTCTGTTAGAGCTAAAATTAATTCCTTTAAACAGCTGCAAACTATTCCATAACACTGATTTTTTTCAACCCTTTTTTTTTGTAATTGGCATTTATTTTTGCAAGCAATGCTGTAATAAACATCCTGGAATATGTGTCCTAAAGAACTGATGCTTTTATTACTATGGATTGGATTCCCAGAAGTAGAACTGATGGGTTGAACAGCATGTATACTTTTAATTTTAAGAGCTATTGCCATTTTACTTTCCAAAAAGACCATAAAGATTTATACAGCTTCAGTAACTTCAGAGATAACAATTTTCCCTATGCCCACCAGAAATAAGTCTTATAATACACTTATTTTTGCCAAATTCTTGGAGTATAATGATATTTTGTTGTTGTATTAATTATAATTTTCCTGGCTATGAATGATCCTGAACCCCTACCTCACATTTTACACAAAAATAAATTTCATATCCATACAAAGAGTTTTACTTGAATGTTCTTGGCAATGTTATTCAAAATACTCCCAAGTTGGAAACAACCTAAATGTCCATTAAACGGAGACTGAAGGGATTTATAAATGAAACCTAAATTAAAACATTGGAAACCACTTGAAGATACAACATATATAAATGTTTAGGATAATGAAGCTTTATTAATCAAGATGGCATATCCAGAGATTGCAGAATGTGTAAAATAGGCAGGTTGACTACACGTAATTTTATGTTTGCATGCTGAAAGACATTTGAAACAAAATAAAAAACAAATGATAGATTTGAGGAAACCTGTATAATATAGATCATATGCAATGGCTAAAAATATAGAATCATCAATGTCCTCTTACAAACTAGCAATGAAGAGAATAGAATAGAAATATGAACAATACTTATCAAATCCTAAAATGAGCAAACACATCCATGTGACCAGGGAGAAAAAGCTAAAAAGATTTTTAGTTAGTTACAAAATCAACGTATAATTATTGTTAAAAAAAAAAAAAAAAGTGAAATCAACAAACACTCCAGGGATATTTAGAATGAAAAGTTAATCCCTTCCTTTGTGAGAGAGGGTTCTGCCAGGAGGCAGATGACCTACTCAAGGAAGTTAAGAGGACAGTTAATGAAAGGTGAGATCTTGAGAGATGTGGGCAGTAGGTGAAGGGAACGAGGAAGATGGGGATGGACTAAGGGCCAGCAGCTGGAAGTGACAACCACTTTGGTTTAAAGTGGGGAGAGGTGATGTTTCTGGATAAACTGTTGGATCTTTGGAGGCAGGGCTTCTAGCAGAGCAATGCACGTTCTGACAGCATCCCAACAAGGCAGGCAGAGCATGAGAAAAAAGATAGAGATACCTCACCCTTCTCTTCCTGCCCTCTGTTCTACTGTCCCAGAGACCTGTTAGCCAAGTGTGCAGAGGTCAGCCTCTTGGGACATTCAGTGGGTAACAGGACGGGGGCAAGGGGATCAAACTGAGGGTAACTAGCACTTCCCTCTGGCCACTTACCCTAAACCCCAGAGATAAAATAACCATCCCTAATGTTTTCAGGTTCATGATATCAGAATATTTTTGATGTACATTCTCATCACCAATTTTCCTTACAAAGCTCTTTAAATCATTTTAGTGATCAAATAAGAAAAATAAGAGAGGAATAGCCAACAGAAATGAAGCAAAGGACCTAAATTGATGTTTACAGGCATACATATGGAGAATATAGGTGTAAAAGAATTGGCCTATTTTGTCATCAAATAGATGCAAATTAAAACAATAATGAAATGCCATTATTCATCCATCAAATTGACAAAGAATAAAATTACATGTGGGATACCTCCTGCTGTCAAGGGTAAGGTGGGATAATACTAACATTCTCTGATGGGAGGGGGACAAATTGTTTTATCTTTTCTTGGAGGTGATTTGGCAAGATACATCAAAGGGTTTATAGAAATGTTTATATCCTCTTCCCTAGTAATTCTACCTCCAGGAACCTTCCCCAAAGGAAATATTCAGAAATGCACATGGGATGTTATCACATCATTATTTATAATAATGATAAGTTACAAAAGCATAAATATTCACATTAGGAGGTGCGTGACATAATTATGATATGGCCATGAAATGAAATATTATAAAGTCATTAAATTACATTGCAGAACACTTAGTGACCTGAGATAATGCATATGGTATTCTATTAAGCAAAACTATCTGAACGTAAGCCAGGACATATGATATGGTCTACAATTTTAATTTTGTAAAATGTATTTTATCTGTGGGAAAAGATTATAAATAGTTTTCATACCCTGTATATCTTTCTGTGTTTTCCACAGTGAGTGTATTTTAACATCTATATACAGTTTGTGAAACAGGTAGTACTATTTCCCATATAATTCATGTTCTAGTTGGCTTTATACAGAATTTGTTTTTCCCCGAATCAGGAGTTATGTTAAATTCCCACATAGATGAAAAGTTCCTAGAATTTGAAAGGAAATAGCAGTGTTCTTTCAGATACATTGGTATGTCCAGCTCAATGGAGTAACTCCTTGGATGATTTTCACATCAATTTTAAAATAAATAGTTAGATTTTTTTAAATTTTGGAATCCATATTCTAGAAGATAAAATGAAATCATCCCTTGGCATGTCATCCAACCTCAGAGCTCTATGTTTTGCCATCTCTCTAAACCAAGATTGATAATGAATGAACCAAATCTCTAATTAACAGAGTAGGATTTGTTGGAGAAAACTTGTGGGTGAGAATTTCCCTTTAGAACTTTGTGAGTTGGAGTTTGTAATTATTTCAGTGGGTTATATGCTACAAAATGTTAAGTAGGAGGACTCACATCTCCCAGGCTTCTAAAAAGGACTTGGTGAATTTTAAACTGTGGCATCAGTACAGCCACCAATATCTATACACATCCTTATTTATGAGCATCAATTGATCAGTTGTGATCAACATAGAATAAAAAAAGGAGAGAGTTCAAAAGGACAAAACAGTGTGAATTTAGCACTGTTCACTGTTAGAATGAAAGCCAAAAGAAATTCAGTGGTCAAGAAAAATTTTCTACTTTGAGGAAGAATTTATCAAGTTTTCCCATAAATTAGAATTAAAATTCTTCAAACTTAATCTACTGTTCTATATTTTGTAATATATAATTACTTAGAGTATAATATTTAGGTATCATAGTCATGGGAGAGATTATGCCCTGCATAGGGGCTGTGACGTTCTGGTCCATGACTTCCATAAAATAGTGACTGCAACAGAGTCATGGATCTGTCTGATGGCGAATTTTAGTGGTGAAGAACAAAAGCTCTAGAGCCCACATCCTACTCAATGGCTGCATGATCTGGGAAAAATTGCTTGATTTCCTTTTGCTGCAGTTCATACAACTATAAAAAAGGAATAGTTACAATATGCAGAGAACAGGATGACTTTGAGGATTTAATTCATTAGAATTGTAGAACAAAGTCCAGTATTATTTTCATTCTTTGATTAAGATATGATTATATGCTATAAAATTTAGCCTATTTATTGAGAAGGGACAGAGAAAGGGGCTTCAAGGGGGATGATAGGGAAAGTCTGGCCTGCTGAACAAGGAATTCTGGAGGGCCCATAAGAACATTTACCACTCAATGACTCTCAACAAGAAAGGGAAAGGAATGTGGATAGGAGGTGACCTGGGTAACTAATGGCCAATGGAAAAGGGCAACAATGCCTGGAGGCACAGGGAGACCAGTGAAAGAGTTATAACCAGTTGCAAGTGGGGAGAAATAATATTTATACCTGTGCACTGCCTTTGTGTCTCCATCTCTATTGTTTCACATTCATGAGAGGGAGGGACCCACTTCCAACTTTCTCTGGAAGGGCTCTCAGTTTTATCTTTGCTTTTAAACAAATATTCTCTTTGTTATACTAAAGCTTGTGCAAATTACTTTTGCTTTCTCTTCATGCTGCCTGTGCTGTGCCAGTTTTACTTTCTGAGTTTGATTTTTGCATGTCAGTTGAACTTTCTACTTCTGCTGAGTAATCAAACCAGGTCAACTGAGGTTGTGCAGTCCTTTGAGGGTGGGCAAGTGCACACACCCAGGTATTCATCACCACAATTAAAATAGAGAACTGTTTTGATACAAATGGTTGAAAGTAAAATAAATAAAATATAACAAAATTTTTCACTGACTCTAAAAAAAAAAAAAGGAAACCATTTATTATTCTCCCACCCATATCCCCTGGCATCCACAAGTTATTTTCTGTGTTTTGTTTGCTTGTTTTTGTGTCTATAATTTTGCCTTTTCCAAAATGTTGGCATAAATGGAATCATATAAAATGCAGCTTTTGGTTTTGGCTTCTTTCACTTAGCATAATTAATCTGAGATTCACCTGCGCTATTACGTATATGAGTAGTTTAGTCCTTTATATTACCAAGATTTATTTCATTGGATGAATTCACCACGATTTATTTATGCATTCATCTGTTGAAGGAGTTGTTTCCAATTTGGAACAATTACAAAGAAAGCCATTATAAACATTCTCATAGTGGATTTTTATTTTGAACATAAGTTTTTATTTTACTTGGGAACTATTAATACATAAGAATAGAACTATTGATCAAAGTATATAAGAAACTCATAAACTTTTTTGCAGTGACTACACCATTTTGCCTAGGTATTGTCAATATTTTTAGCCAAGTTCATTGATATGCAGTGGTATGTCATTGTGGCATCTCATTGTGTGTTCCCAATGACTAATGATTTTTAGAATCTTTTTGTGTGCTTATATGCTATTCTTATGCTTCCTTTGGTGAATGCATGTTCAAATATTTTGCCTATTTTTTATTGGATTGCCAATCTTTTTGTTTTTCATTGAATTTTGACAGGTTTTTATTTATTTATTTTTATTAAATCATAGCTGTGCACATTAATGTAGTCATGGGGTACAGTGTGCTGGTTTTATATACAATTTGAAATGTTTTTATCAAACTGGTTAACATAGCCTTCATGGCATTTTCTTAGTTATTGTGTTAAGATGTTTATATTCTACATTTAGAAAATTTCATACGTATCCTAGCAAGATGTAATATAGCTGTGGTCCCCCAATTAATCACCCTCTCTTCACCTATCCTCCCCCATCCTCTCCTCTCCCTCTCCCCTTTCCCCATATTCTTGGGCTATAATTGGGTTATAGCTTTCATATGAAAGCTATAAATTAGTTTCATAGTAAGGCTGAGTACATTGGATACTTTTTCTTCCATTCTTGAGATACTTTGCTCAGAAGAATATGTTCCAGTTCCATCCATTTAAACAT
>NW_003852491.1:4257295-4267647 GCF_000181295.1 Otolemur garnettii | reverse complement strand
GGACATTTTAACAATGTTGATTCTTCCCAGCCATGAGCATGGTATGTTTTTCCATTTGTTAATATTTTCAGCTATTTATTTTCTCAGAGTTTCATAGTTCTCTTTATAGAGATCTTTCACATCCTTTGTTAGGTAAACTCCCAAATATTTCATCTTCTTTGGCACTACTATAAATGGAATAGAGTCTTTGACTGCTTTTTCAGCTTGACTGTTGCTGATATATATAAGGCTACCAATTTCTGAGTGTTGGTTTTGTAACCTGAGACTCTGCTACATTCCTTGATCACTTCTAAGAGTTTTGTAGTAGAATCCCTGGTGTTTTCCAGATATACAATCATATCATCTGTGAAGAGTGAAAGTTTGATCTCTCCTGACCCTATATGAATACCCTTGATCACCTTTTCTTCCCTTATTGTGATGGCTAAAACTTCCATTACAATGTTAAAGAGCAGTGGAGACAATGGGCAACCTTGCCTGGTTCCTGATATGAGTGGAAATGATTTCAATTTAACTCCATTCAATACGATGTTGGCTGTGGGTTTCCTGTAGATGGCCTCTATCAGTTTAAGAAATGTCCCTTCTATGCCAATTTTATTAAGTGTTCTGATCATGAAGGGATGCTGGATATTATCAAAAGCTTTTTCTGCATCAATTGAGAGAATCACATGGTCTTTGTTTTCTAATTTATTGATGTGCTGAATTATATTTATAGATTTACATATATTGAACCAGCCCTCAGACCCTGGGATAAAACCCACTTGTTTGTGATGTATAATTTGTTTGATGTGTTGCTGGATTCTGTTTGTTAGGTTCTTGTTGAAAATTTTTGCATCAATATTCATTAGTGATATTGGTCTATAATTTTCTTTCCTTGTTGGGTCTTTTCTTGGTTTGGGGATCGAGGTGATGTTTGCTTCATAGAATGTGTTGGGTAGTATTCCTTCTTTTTCTATATTTTGGAAAAGGTTAAGTAATATAGGTACTAGTTCCTCCTTAAAGATTTGGTAGAATTCTGATGTGAAGCCATTTGGTCCCGGGCTTTTCTTTTTAGGGAGATTTTGTATAGTTGATGCTACTTCATAACTTGATATAGGCCTATTCAACATTTCCACTTCATTCTGGCTAAGTCTTGGAAGGTTGCATGCTTCCAAGTATTGGTCAATTTCCTTTGGATTTTCATATTTCTGAGAATAAATTTTCTTGTAATATCCATTAAGGATTTTTTGAATTTCTGAGGGGTCTGTTGTTATTTCATCTTTATCATTTCTGACTGATGAAATTAGAGATTTTACTCTTTTTTTCTTGGTTAGGTTAGCCAAAGATTTATTTATTTTATTGACCTTTTCAAAAAACCAACTTTTTGATTTATTGATCTGTAGTATAATTCTTTTGTTTTCAATTTCACTTAATTCTGCTCTAATTTTTGTTATATCTTTTCTTCTGCTGGGTTTGGGATTGGAATGTTCTTCCTTTCTAGTTGCTTGAAATATCCCATTAAGTTGTTAACTTTCTCTCTTTCTGCTCTCTTGAGGAAGACTTGCAGTGCTATAAATTTCCCTGTTGGGACTGCCTTTGTGGTATCCCAGAGGTTCTGATAATTCATGTCTTCATTATTGTTTTGTTCCAAAAATTTGTTAATTTCCTTCTTAATCTCATCTCTGACCCAGCTATCATTCATCATAAGGTTATTTAGCTCTTATGAGTATGGGTATGAGTTTTTGTATGAGTCTGCAGATTCCTATTGTTATTGAGTTCAACTTTTATTCCATGATGGTCCAAGAAGTTGCAAGGAATAATTTCTATTCTTTTAAATTTGCTGAGGTTAGACTTGTGGCCTAAGATGTGATCGATTTTGGAGTATGTTCCATGGGCTGATGAGAAAAATGTGTATTCAGTTTTGTTAGGATGAAATGTTCTGTAGATGTCCATTAAATCCAAATGCTGAATGGTTAAGTTTAAATCTAAAATTTCTTTGCTAAGCGTCCTATAGAAGGATATATCCAATATTGCCAAAGGAGTATTAAAACCTCCGACTCTGATGGAGCTGGAAGAAATAAAGTTGCTCATGCCTGTTAGAGTGTCTCTTATAAATTGAGGTGCATTCTGGTTGGGTGCATAAATATTAGTAATTGAAATCTCATCATATTGATTATTACCCTTAACAAATATGAAGTGACCATCCCTATCCTTGCTTACTTTTGTTGGTTTAAAGCCTATTGTATCTGCAAATAAAATCACAACACTTTCTTTTCTCTGCTTTCCATTTGCCTCAAATATAGATGACCATCCCTTCACCCTAAGTCTATATTTATCTTTTAAGGTAAGGTGAGATTCTTGTATGAAGCAGATATCTGGCCTGAGTTTTTGTAACCAGCCAGCCAACCTGTGCCTCTTTAGGGGACAAGTTAAGCCATTCACATTAATTGAGAATATTGACAAGCCTGGTAATATTTTGGGTATCAAGTTTTTCGAAAGTCCAGTGGACATTTTTAATCCTTTCTCCACTATGGAAATTGCAATTTGATCTAACATTTCTGAGTGAAATGTTTTGTGGTGGAGGATTTCACTGGTCATTATGGAGGATAGGTCTGAGAATATCCTGGAGAGCTGGTTTAGTTATGGCAAATTTCTTCAACATGTGAATGTCATTAAAGTATTTAATTTCTCTATCATAAATGAAACTTAGTTTAACTGGATACAGGATCCTGGGTTGAAAGTTATCTTGTTTTAGGAGATTAAAAGTCAATGACTACCCTCTTCTAGCTTGATAGGTTTCAGCAGAGAGATCTGCAGTTATTCTAATATTCTTCCCCTTGTAGGTTATGGTTTTCTTATGTCTGGCTGCTTTCAGAATTTTCTCCTTCATATTGACTTTAATGAAGTTGTTAATTATGATGTTCCTGGGTGATGTCTTATTCAGGCTGAGTTGTGCTGGTGTTCTGAAACTGTATGCTATCTGTATTTCAGAATCTCTTGGCATGTCTGGAAAGTTCTCTTTCGTAATTTCATGAAGAAGAGCTTCTGTGCTTTGTCAAGCAACTTATTCACCTTCAGGGATTCCTATAAGGCAAATATTAGTTTTCTTCAAATTATCCCAGAGCTCTCTGAGAGAATGATCCATTTTTGCTCTCCATTTCTCTTTCTCTTTGAGCACTTGGGAGCATTCAAAAGCTTTGTCTTCAATGTCAGAAATCCTTTCTTATGCTTGCTCCATTCTGTTACTGAGGGATTCTACTGTATTTCTCAGATCTTTGAGGGCTGCAAATTCTTCTCAATGTGTCAAAATCTTTGGTGATTTTGTCTTTGAATTCATTGAATTCTTGAGACAGCTTTTAAAATGCTCCTTGAATTTCTAATTCCAACTTTCTTTCTATTCTTTTAATCTTCTTTGCAATCCAAATTCTGAATTTGACTTCTGACATCTTAGCCATCTGTTTATGAATGGGATCTTCAGTTGCATCTGTCATAGCCCTCCTTGCGGGGGGTGGGGTGGGGTGTGTGATCTACTCTGGTTGTTTATGTTACCAGAGTTTTTCCACTGATTCCACCACATGCTTATTTTACATTGTTTGGCTAGATGAGCAGATAAGGAGAAGTTGGGTTGGGGGCTCCAGGAGTAGTGATTAACTAGCTCTTTACCCAAAATTTGGGAGTGGTGTCTGTACCTTTTCCCCTAGAGCTTTGCCAAGAACCCATACAGTTCTACAGCCTGAGAAACTGGAGGCCTGCCTGGTGTAGTGGGGCTAAGTGGCTCTGTCTTATTTTTAGCTGGTCTCTGTCTGACCCTAGTGAATCAGTTACTCTGGGTTGAAGTCGCAGCTGTGGAGGAATACCAGCAATTAAGTCACCCTGCTCCCCACAGGCAACAATTGGAAAAGGAAAATCAAACCTTCCCACAACCACACACCCAGGGTACCACTTTGGATAGTCCTTGAGTGACTGACCCAGTTCAAGAGGTCCAAATCAATTGTCCTAGTCAGCAACTTTCAGGTGGGAGATTTCAAAAGGTCTCTGCCAACTAGATAGCAGGGTTCTGCTGGCAGCTCAAGTATCACTCACTCTGGTGCTCTGTGATCTCAGAAGAATCCACCCAGCAAATGAATTAGTCTGTGAAGGTTGATGCCTCCTTCCACACATTACACCTCTGTCACACCCAGTCACTGGTAACCCCACAGGGCTGTGACGAAGTTCCTTCCAATGAGCAGATGCTCCAGGGTTTATGCCTGCCTGAGTCACAGGGAGATCTATGTCTCCTGAATCAGGCCACTATTCTCTGCCACTATCCAGCAGGGGGAGTTAGGCCTGACAACTTTGGGTGCTTAATGAAGGCTGGGGCGGTTCACTCAGTTCTAGCCCCTCCCCTGATTGATGTTGCTGGCAGAACAAGACAGAACTACTTTGCAGAATTTGTTTCTGTCCTGGCTATCTTCCCCTGCAGATCAGACCTGATCTCAGCTGCAGTTTGTGTTAGGGTGGCATGGTTAGAGCTCACACTCAGCTGTCAGTTCTATCCTCTGCCTGCCCACCTTTGTCTCAGCTATGATCCCCTGAGGGCTGGGTACATCTTAGACTCAGCAAAGCAGTCCTCTGGCTCAGCCCTGCCCTGGGAGTCTGCTGTCTAGTCTCGCTCCACCCACGCCTAGTATTACCACCTCAGGCCTACCCTTCACTCACAGGTCCTGGGCTTCTGTCCCAGATCCATTCCACCAGTGGCTGCCATGGGACTTCTCCCATGGATGCCTGACTTCCTCTGGTTTCCCAGATAGACAGGACATGTCTGTCTGGAATATCCCCAGGGGTGTGAGCCCTGTTGTTCCTGCTGCTGCAGCTGCTGCTCTACACCTTGGGGCACCTTCACTCCTGCATGGTTCCCTCTCAGTTGACAGTCCTCTCCTTACTCTCGTGCTGCAGAATCAGCACAGACCAGCAAAAGCCCTTGCCCTGTCCACACCTCCTGAGAAAATGCCCAAGAATATGGACTCCATGAGGGACAGGCCTCCAGACCTCAGAGTGAGAGTGAAGGGGAGTGCTGGGAGTTCAGAATTGCAGGTAGAGAATATATACAGTTTTATACAGTTATATGCCTGGCAGGAGAGTGCCATGGAACTCTAGTAGGGATAGAAGGTTCAGTTTTTAGAGGGTCTTGTTATGACTTGCACAGCTGAGAAGGAAACTCGGACCCCATTTTGATGCAATAATTGATAGAAATTTATTCCACCTGGACAGGGGGCTATTGTTGTGGAAAGCAAGCAGCCCTGAATGGCAGGCTAAATGGGTTTATATACTCTAATTACTGCTGAGTTAGCAAGCAAGCATGAACAGAAGCCAAAATATTGCGGTTAGCTCATAGGTCATAAGGCGGGGGTACATACATTAGCTCATGGTTCACATTGGGGTTACATGGTTCAGGGTGGGAGTATATGAGTTGAGAAAGTTTCCAGAGAACTCGGGAATTTCCACCAATGGCTTTTTCTGGCATCAACCCCTCCCTACATACTTCCTAATCTTTTAGGCCTCTTCTTGGAATTCTACCTGCCCACCCTTATGGGGGCTGGGACTAAAAGACTCAGGAGAAATTTCTTTTCCTAGGGTAAAGTGCTCAGTTATCACAGTCTCTCCCATGGGATAGAATGGGAGGATATTTGAACTCTGCTTGCTTGTTTGTGTGGCGTAAACTGTGAGCTCTTTTCATGGGGGAGGGGATTCCCATCTGCTTGGCAATGGAATTTTTACCTTTTGTTTGTATCCTTGGGGTTGCAGCTCACCTCAACAGGGTTGATGTGTGTTCTTCAACCTTCTCTCTTGGCTCAGATCCAAACCATCATCTTACTTGCTAAACTTCTGTCTTTTAACTCTCCTTCTGGATAAGAGTCTCTGTGGAAAGCTGGCTCCAGTTCACCATCTTGCCTCAACCCCATTGACAGATTTTTTAAATGTATGTATTCTGGTTACACATCTTCTATCAGATAAGTCATCTGAAAATATCTTCTACTCTGTGACTGGTTTCTATACTCTCTTCATAATGTTTATTGAAGAACTGAAATTTTTAATTGTTATTATGTTAAGTCCACTGAAGATAATTAAAAGATAGTTGAATGATAATTAAAAGTTAGTTGAATTAAAAATTCCATATATTATTTGAAATACAAATAGTTAAAACAATAATTATAAATATATATTGATTGGCATCTGATGTATTTTAAGATGTATTTTTGATGATAGCAGCACAGGAGAATACAAGATATGACAAGTAAGTTTGTGAATTCATTCTAGAAAAAGTGCTACATACCTCACTGCTGAATTTATCATCACTATGGTCACCTTCAAAGTACTCCCCTTGAAAAGACAGACTATGTCCCCACACCAGTGCCTAGTCTCTCTTTCAAAGCAATTTTGGAACTCTTTTCTAGAGTGGTCATCAGAACTGTTGTAATATTACCCTTGATGTCCTGAATGTCATCAAAATGGGTAAAGAAAAAAGTCACTGGGAGCCAGATCAGGTGAATGGGAACAGTGTTTCAATACAGCTATTTGTTTACTGCTACAATTTCCCTCACAGACAGTGCCATGTGAGCTGGGACATGGCCATGATGCATGAGCAATGAGTTGTTGGCAAAAAGTGCAGGTCATTTTTCATCTAACTTTTTCATGCGGTCTTTCCAGCACTTACAAATAGTAAATTTGGTTAGCTGTTTGTCTATTTGGTACAAATTCATAATAAACAATCCCTCTGATATCAAAAAAGATTAGCAACATCATTTTGACTCTTGATTTGGACTGATGAAACATTTTGGTCATGAAGAATTGGCTGACTCCTGTTGTGTACTTCAGTGCTTTGTTTCAGACTCATATTGGTACACCCATGTTTCATCACCAGGAATAACATGGTCTCCAAAAGTTCGTAGCAGACTTTGACTCTCCTTTGTTTTTGTTCATTGGTAGGCTCCTGTGGGATCATTTTTGTACACACCTTTCTCATGCCAAGATTTTCAATTCAGTTTTTTCTGTTCCCTTATCATTGTTTACTTGGTCTGTGCTTCTCACAGTCAGCTGACCATTTTAATACACAATTTGATCAATTTTTGCAATGTTTTCATCAGTTCTGCTTGTTACTGGCTGCCCTGATCTCTCTTCATCAGTCACTCTTTCTCTTTGCTCAGAAAACCATTCAATCCATTCGTACATTGCCATTCTCTTGATGGCGTTATCCTCATAAACTTGGACTAACATGTCCCTGAATTCACTTCCACTCTTGCCAAGATTAACCAGAAATTTAATGTTTGTTCATTGCTCTAATTCAAGCTCTAATAACCTCTGGACAGCACACAAAAGCACACAATGACAATAATGAACATCACTCATCAAGACACTGCTACATGTCAACACAAAGACAACTGTGTGATACTGACATACCAAGGTTATGAAAGCTTACTGCAAGCTACTTATGGGAGAATATTTTTTAAATATATCACATTTTAAATATCTATAATTTAACATTCTTGTTATCATGAAACTTCAGGAATATAAGATTTATATAATCATAATTTATCTATATATACCATATACATACCAGTAAGAACAGATCTCCCTTAGGAGATTTTATACACCAATATATTAACCATCCAGAGATGGGAAAAAATCATTTACTCACATGATAAGAGGTAAAGGCAGTTCTTTCAGACATGTAGACATGCAGATACATTGAAATAGAACTGTAGCTTCAATTCTACAACTTCAGCCATGGATCAAATGTAGACACAGAAGAAGAAAAGTTCAGTGGGTCATGTTTCAGAGAGCTGTTCTGTTCCTGGAAGTTATGACATTCTTAATTGATTGTAACTTAAAAAAATAAAAGACAAGCAAACCTGTTTTCTGTTATCTCTCACCCAACACAGACTATATTTCTACAAAACATTAATCCATTTACAGAGATCTCCAATGATCAGACCATAAAAATAAATTCCCAATCACTGCTGCCAACAATTGGAAATAATTTATTGGCTGCAAATGTACCAAAAATACAACAGAAATTCAAAATTAGTAGAGGGGAAAATTAAATTAGAAAAACAGAAAGTCAACAAAATTCTATCAGTAGTTTGGATTCACCTAAGGAGGGGGGGAGGGAAAGAAAACAATCCTGGGCTTGAACCATGCATGAAGTACACTGCTTTGTCAACAATGTTTATCTGGCTCTGGCAGATAAATTCTTCAGGAATGTTCCTATGAGTTTCAAGAGAGTTAAAGGATAATTTCAAACAGGTTAAAACCATGCCAGGCATACAGAAATGAAATGAACATGTTTTAAATATTCTATTCAATTCATGAGAAAATGAGTAGGTTTTATAACTGGTTCAAAAGAAAATTTTTAAAAATAGGCACAAGAATATTGATCAAGAATATTGGAATGAATACTTAAGAGTCAAATTGTTTTTCTACAGCACAATAGGAAAACAACAGTTTTACCAGTGATCTAACACTCACAAAGGGTGGTAAGAATTCTCAGATGATAAAATGCTACAACCAGATAAGCTAGAGTGATGTCCTCTAGACAAGGCAAGCTTTCCATTGAAATATACATTTATTATTACAATGTTAAAGTCAAGTAGAAAATTAGTGTTCCTTCCAAAAGAGGTCCAGTCATTAGAGTGACCAAATCCCTTTTATGTACATTTCTTTCTTTTTTTTTTTAATTGTTGGGGATTCATTGAGGATACAAAGATCCAGGTTACACTATTATTAATTATTGCCAGGCAGTTAATAATTGTATTTGTCAGGCAAAGTCCCTCTTATAAATGTGTTCCTCCCCCAAGAGGTGTGCCAAACAGCATGATCCCCACCCACCTCCCTCCTTCCTTCTCTCTGCTCCCCCATTCCTCCATCCCTACCATGTACTAGGTCATTAATTGTCCTCATATCAAAATTGGGTACATTGGATTCTTGTTTCTTTGTTCTTATGATGCTTTACTAAGAAGAATGTGTTCCACCTCTATCCAAGTTAGAACAAAAGATGTATAGTCTCCATCTTTTTTAGTGGCTGAATAATATTCCATGGTATACATATACCATAGTTTGTTAATCCATTTCTGGATTGGTGCGTATTTAGGTTGTTTCCATATTTTGGGAAACCTCAGGTCTGATCATGGCCAAGTTGACACCAATGTCTAGTCTGTGCATCACAATTAAATATCACTAACCCATGAGTTGCTGTAAAATGGGGCTCCAGTGGACTAAGAACCAGCATCCTTAGAATCCAGGCTAGCCAAAGAATTGGGCTGGGTCAATCAGAGAAAAATTCATCAAAGACTGTATTTTGGAAAAAGAGCCCTTGAAGCTATGATAGGCATGGGAAGCAGACCAGCTCTCACTCTACACACGCTGAGATACAATTCTTTCTTTCTTCCTTTTTTTTTTTTTTTTTTTTTTGGCCAGGGCTGGGTTTGAACCCACCACCTCTGGCATATGGGGCTGGAGCCTTACTCCTTTGAGCCACAGAGCTGCCTGAGATACAGTTCTTTGTAAGCTATGTGGACCACCTTCTGCAGGACCACTATGCCTAGCACCTGTCTTTGTTCACAACTGGTTTCCTTGCTGCCATTCCTTGCTTCCTGGAGCTGGTGAACAAGACTTACAGCCACAGTTAGAAGTGCATCACCCCAATACTTGTGGTCATGGTGGTCTACAACAGCCCCAAACGTACCCACTTATTTGAGAATGTAACCATCATGAAGTTAATAACATTCTTTGATCCATGAAGAACTGTTGACACCTTGGCATGAATCTCTGCAGCCTCCTTTAGTCATCAAACACCCACAAACAAGGGAACCTTAATCTTCTGATGTCAGCAAATTTGATTATAATTTAAATGTATGAGTATACATGTGATTCCTCTCAGTTTCACTAATTGAAGGTATTTGTGAGACATACAAGCAGAAAGAGTTGGATGAATAGAAGATAGTGGTCATGAGAGTTTGAATCAGTGATTCTGGTGATTCCAACGGTGACTACAAAGGAGATGGCTGTGGTTGGGTGTTGTGGGCTGAGGAGGGGGGATACAGAAGACTCACTCCTTACCTTTAAGGAAGTAAAGGCCTCGTGAGACCAGTACAGTGACTGGGAGCCTCCTTGGTGTGTTGGAGTCCCAGGATGATGGTAGTAATTAAGGTGAAGCTGAAGATCATAACTGTGTTACTAATGACTTTATTCATCACAGGAAATGTCTGAAAGTGTTAAACAGAGAGAGGATGGTACAGCAAGCTGATATGGATTAAAAAGATACAGGGAGTTGCCAATGAATACCAAAGGGTAAAAGAAGAAACAATAAATGCACACAAAATGGAAAAATAAAAAAAAAA
>NW_003852491.1:4249995-4257275 GCF_000181295.1 Otolemur garnettii | reverse complement strand
CTCCTTGAGCCATAGGCACCCGCCTTTTTTTTTTGCAGTTTTTGGCCAGGGCTGGGTTTGAACCCACCACCTCTGGCATATGGGGCTGGAGCCTTACTCCTTTGAGCCACAGAGCTGCCTGAGATACAGTTCTTTGTAAGCTATGTGGACCACCTTCTGCAGGACCACTATGCCTAGCACCTGTCTTTGTTCACAACTGGTTTCCTTGCTGCCATTCCTTGCTTCCTGGAGCTGGTGAACAAGACTTACAGCCACAGTTAGAAGTGCATCACCCCAATACTTGTGGTCATGGTGGTCTACAACAGCCCCAAACGTACCCACTTATTTGAGAATGTAACCATCATGAAGTTAATAACATTCTTTGATCCATGAAGAACTGTTGACACCTTGGCATGAATCTCTGCAGCCTCCTTTAGTCATCAAACACCCACAGACAAGGGAACCTTAATCTTCTGATGTCAGCAAATTTGATTATAATTTAAATGTATGAGTATACATGTGATTCCTCTCAGTTTCACTAATTGAAGGTATTTGTGAGACATACAAGCAGAAAGAGTTGGATGAATAGAAGATAGTGGTCATGAGAGTTTGAATCAGTGATTCTGGTGATTCCAACGGTGACTACAAAGGAGATGGCTGTGGTTGGGTGTTGTGGGCTGAGGAGGGGGGATACAGAAGACTCACTCCTTACCTTTAAGGAAGTAAAGGCCTCGTGAGACCAGTACAGTGACTGGGAGCCTCCTTGGTGTGTTGGAGTCCCAGGATGATGGTAGTAATTAAGGTGAAGCTGAAGATCATAACTGTGTTACTAATGACTTTATTCATCACAGGAAATGTCTGAAAGTGTTAAACAGAGAGAGGATGGTACAGCAAGCTGATATGGATTAAAAAGATACAGGGAGTTGCCAATGAATACCAAAGGGTAAAAGAAGAAACAATAAATGCACACAAAATGGAAAAATAAAAAAAAAAATCTGCCGCCATTTCACAATATAAATAATGCCCCAGCTTGTCATGCATCCAACTATAACTTTTCCTAAATATATTTTTTTCAAACATGGGCACATAATAATATATCATGAATATCTTTCCATAGAAACTCTTGAAAAGTCATATTGTAATTAATTCTCTATCATAGATTTAATTAAATTCTTTTCAATAATCTCTTAATGTTGAACCTTTAAAGTTTTTTTTTGTTTTATTTGATTTTTTTTAATTAGATTATAACTGTGTACATTACTGTATTTATGGGGTGCAATGTGCTGATTTTATATACAATTTATAATGTTTACATCACACTGGTTAACATATCATTTGCCTCACTTATTTAATTATTGTGTTTAGACATTTATACTCTACTACTAATATATTTGACACTTGCAATATGCACAGTAGGTGAGGTCCCACCGATTACCCTTCCTCCCCCTCCCTCACCTCTCCCCTCTATGTGCTCTCCTCTTCTCTCCTTCTTTCCAGGCTATAATTATGTTTTATCTTTCATATGAAAGTATGGGTGATTATATATTGATTTCATAATAGTATTGAGTACATTGGGTATTTTTTTCCACTCTTGAGATACTTTACTAAGAAGAATATGATCCAGCTCCATCCATGTAAACATAAAAGAGGTAAAGTCTCCATCTTTTTATGGCTGCATAATATTCCATGGTATGCATATACTACAATTTGTTAATCCATTCATGGGTCGATGGGCACTTGGGCTATTTCCATGACTTGGCAATAATGAATTGGGCTGCAAAAAACATTCTTGTGCAAATGTCTTTCTTGTAAAGTGATTTTTGGTCGTCTGGATATATACCTAGTAGAGGAATTGCAGGATCAAATGGCAGGTCTACTTTTGGTTCCCTAAGTGTTCTCCAAACTTCCTTCCAGAAGGGACATATTAGTTTGCATTCCTACCAGCAGTGCAGAAGTGTTCCCTTCTTTCCATATCCATACCAACATCTGTAGTTTGGGGATTTTATTATGCGGGCTACTCTTACTGGAGTTAGATGATATTTCAAAGTGGTTTTGATTTGCATAAAATGTATTTTTTTATCTGACAAATATTGACATGATCAGAACAAAATATAAGCTAACATTCCACTTCTTCAAAAAGAGCAGAGATAATTCACTTACAATAGAACACTGATATTGGATATTCATGGTGTTGCGAGCAGAATCTTGGCTGTTAGGGCTGCTGTCACTATAATCTCTTCTGTACTGTCACCTCTCTGCCTTTCTGCCCTGTGGCCACCTTCCTTGATGTGGTTTCTTTCTTCTCAAGGTACCACTTTACTGATCCTAATATAACAATGCCAAGTCTCACCATGATGTGAACTTCAGGAAAAGGGTATCTGTGTGCCATTTTTCCCTTTTTATTTAAATTCATTAACAAACATGTCATTTTGGCTCTATGCTAATGGTCTAAGCATTGTATGAATGAAATATCCTCCTAACATCTCTATCATGTAAATTTTATTGTTATCCCCCATTTTCAACATGGCACAGAGAGGTTACTTTACTCAAGCCCACCTGATTAGTAAGTAACAGTCAAGATAAGAAACCAGCACTGGCCACTTTTCCTTCCATATACCTTGGCAGATAGAAAAGAGACTTATGAAGACTTGCTGCACCCAAGTAAAAATCACAGACGCTAAGGTTGTCTATATAAGTATTTTTTCAGAATAGAGTGATTTTTTAAACAGATAAGAGCCCCTTCATCCCTACATTTTTGAATGAGATAATAAGCGGTGGTGGCAGTGATGGAATCTGAGGGTCCACAGGGCTGTGACTTTTCCAGCCTTGCTTCATTTCAAGAAACCATATCCTTTCTGTTATCGAGTCCAAACTTATTAGGACATAACCTTTCAAACATGAGAGAAAAGGTCAACTTTAACTAGAGAGCCAAAGCAGTTTCTGAATTTGGGGAGCTTTCATTGTGTCGGATTCCCCATTTTTATCTCCATCTCCGTGCTGTTGAAAATGCAGCCACGTTTGTAGGAATCCAATTACTCCCGTAGATTACACAAAGATTATCAAAGTTGTAAACAGCGGAATATTTGCAGAGATCGATGGAGCACAGCAAAGCTCATATTTAACAAGAGAAATAAAAGAAAGAGTACAGCAGTGACAGAGGAGTATAATGTCACATCATCACGCTGAAGGTTAAGACGTAATTGAAATCAGTGTTATAGCACAATGTATCCTCCAGCTTCCATGCACTTTGAGAGCGCAATTCTAATTTCATATCTGAGCAATTCATTTGCCTTAAGCAGGTACACTATTAGAAGGGCGTTTTTATTATGTTGCCTCACCATGAAGTTTGAATTCTGTAAGAGAGTGGCAAATTAGGTCGTCTTTCAGCAAACAAGATTATGATAGATTATTCACAAAACCACTGTGTTCCTGTATTCCCAGAAATTTAAGGGCAGAGACTGCAGGCAGGATTCTACAGTGGTTGCAGGTATGGCCATGATTCTGGAGGGATGTAGGAACCAAGTTCATTTGCATTCGTGCCACTTGGGTAGCTTTAAGGAAGTCACTTGATATGTGCACACAGGCTGTCTCATCTGCAAAATGGAGTTATTCTGGGAATTTGGTGAGATGCCCTATCAATGGATCACAGTAGTCCTTCATAGACATTACTTAGCATTCAGACTATTCTAATTTATCAAGCCTATCATGCATGCCACCGCTTCTGGGAAGCCTTTCTAGAAGGCTAGAAACAATTTCCTCACTCTGAATTGTCTTTACATTTCATTTTTCAGTAATGATTTTATTGAGATATAATTTACATATCATTAATGTATCTGTTTTAAGTACATACTGATTATGAATAAAAGTTATGCAACCATCATCATAATCTAGTTTTGGAATGGTTTTATTACTCCAATAATACATAGTGTTTCTTATGCCTGGTTACAGTTAATCCCCATCCTCACCCTCAGATCCCTGGTATATTCATACAATGAAATACTATTCAGGAATAAAAAGGAAAACAATACAGACACATGCTACAACATGGATAAACCTTGAAAATATAATTCTAAGTGAAGGAAACTGAACACACACACACATAGCACATATTGTACACTCCTCTTTATATAAAACATCTAGAAAGTCCATTTTTTCTTTCTACCCTCTTATGACTTTAACCATTTATGGGCTCCTGTTCCTTCTAACTGACCTAAAGGAGGGAAGTCAGATTCATCACTATCTCATCTAGTAAAATGCCTAGGTGAAATTAGATACTTAACTAATTTAACATCTATTGAAAATCTGGGGAGAACGGAAACCAGCTAAGCCATATCTCCTATAGCAGTAAGCATTAGTGCTGAAGCTGTGGGTATGTCTTTTGGGCACTAAGAAAGACCTTTGGAAGACCATTTCCAGTGGTCTTCTAGAGAAAACCATTTCCTCAGTTGGAAAAATAGCCCCATTTCTTGGGCACCACTTCTGTAAACAGCTATCATTAACTATACTCTTATTAGGTATCATGAAATGTTGGGTGTTTTGTTTTAACTCCTAAAAAAGTCTATGAAATAGGAATTATTATTATTCTCATATGTCTAGTAAGGAAAGTAAGGCTTAAAGAGGATAATAAATTTGTCCACATTCACACAGCCAGTATGTATGAAGACAGGTGGCAAAAACCTACAGCAGTTCTTGTTCTCTTAACTACCCACAAAAAGGTAAGAAAATGGTGAGAGGCATAAAGAACTTTCCTAGAAAATATCCAGTATTTACTTATAAATAAACTAATTAAATATCCAATATTTACTTATAAATAAGGTAATAGTAGTTAATTCTTAAATAGTGTTTACTACAAGCCAGGCATCATTCCAAGTGTTTTTACAAATACTGACTATTTAATCTTCATGGCAACCCTACGAGATAAATACTGCTATTATCTGTATTTTACAGATAAGGAAACTGAAACAGATAAATTAAACAGCTTGCTCAAAGTCTCATTGCTGAGAAATGATGAAGTTGAAGTTTGAACTCAAGCAGTCTGGTTCTCAACTACTCTTCCTTTTCCTATTAAACAATAACCATTTGGCACCCTTGTGCCTTCATTCAAGCTAGGACATGGCTCCATGAAGGCAATAAATACTTAGGAAATTCACTTAGAAATTCATTATGAAAGGGACAGACATTCACATGGGAAGGAATGATGACAGCATCCTCTGGGTATCTTGGAGAAGAGCCTAGAGTCCTGAAATGAACCCAGCGCACAGGCTGCAGATCTGGCTTGCAGATGCAGGCAACTGCATGGTAAATGATAGTAGTTAAGGCTATGTGGTCAAATAGACTTTGTTTTGAATTCCACTCTTAATGCTGACTTCTCTTCTCTCAGCTGCTTTATGACAATTGCAATCCAGCAACTGAGCTGGAGCTCTATTGTATGCTTGCTTCTAGCTTGGTAATGTTTTAAATTTGCTCTCTATAACCAATAAAATGAATAAAGGCAATGAGTCCTCCCTTGGCTGCACAGATCCGGGTTGCACTCTTAGCTGCTGCTCTAAGATCATTTAGTGGTTTATCCAAATTGGCTACAATTCTATGTAACATCTAGGCTCTAAAGACTCATTTGTAGGGCAGTCCTACATCCTGAAGAAAAATAGTACCTCATCAGTAGAGCCATTGTGGTAATTCACTCATGGCCTTATCTTCTGCAATTCCTACCATACCACAGTGGATTCTGGAACCTGGACAGAGACAAATATACACATGTTCAAATACACACAAATACATAGGGTGACTCAAAGGTCACACATGAAGTCACCATATGCAAGAAAAATGGGAAATTATACCTAAATGTAACTTTGTGTAAAATATTTATTATAAAATTTTACAAAATATTTACAAACTATTCTCTAAATGTTGTCCACCTCTTTGAAAAAAAATTTAATGAATATTTTGTAAATAAAGGTACATTTAGCTGTAATATCTCATTTTCCTTATGTATGGTAACTTTGTGGGCAACCATTGGGGCATCCTATACACACACAAAAGTACATGCATACATGTAGACTGATTACAGAGTTTTAAAAACATGCTAAAACATTTTAGCCTTTTTGTATGTGAAGATCCAACTATATAAGGTCTGACAATTAAGTTCATGCACTCATTTTAGAAAAAGTGCCACATACCTCATTGTTGAATATCACTATGGTCACCTTCACACTACTCCCTTGGGAAGCTATGCACTGATGCCAGTGCCGAGTCCACCCTTCAAAGCAATTGTGGAGCTCTTTTTCTGGAATGACCATCAGAACTGTTGTCATATTACCCTAATGTCCTGAATGTCATCAAAATATCTTTCTTTCAAGATTTCCTTTATCTTTGAGTAAAGAAAAAATTCAATGGGTATTGCAAGTACAAGTTGGATCTATCAGGTATAGAACACAAATGTCTTAATTCTGTAATTGGGTAAATGAGATGAAGGCTATGTTGATTAGTAGGATGTAAGCACTCTGATTTGTACAAACAATCAACACGTTGAATCCCATAATGGCATAAATGTATTTATGATCTATGTACAAATGACTTATTAAAAAAATGTCAATGGGGGACCAGATCAGGTGAGTAGGGATGGTGTTCCAATACAGTTATTTGTTTACTGGCTAAAAACTCCCTCACAGAGAGTGCCCTGTGACTTGGTGCATTGTCGTGACTCAAGAGCCATGAGTAGTTGGCAAAAACTTCAGGTCATTTTCATACACGTTTTCCACACAGCCCTTTCAGCCATTCTGAATAGTAAACTTGGGCAACTGTTTGTCTATCTGGTATAAATTCATAATGAACAATCCCTCTGATATCAAAAAAATATTAGCAACATCGTTTTGACTCTTGATTTGAACTGACAGAAGTTTTTGATTGTGGAGATCTGGCTGCCTTCTATCATGCACTTTGATGCTTTGTTTCAAGCTTGTATTGGTGCACCCATGTTTCATTACCAATGATAATATAGCCCCAAACACTGTTTTGCCTCTCCAAAAGGTCTTGGCAAACTTTGACTCTTCTTTGCTTGTGTTCATTGGTGAGCTCCTGTGGGAGCATTTTTGTACAAACCTTTCTCATGCCAAGATTTTCAGTTAAGATTTTTCTATTTCCACAATGATATTTACTTTGTCTATTATGCTTCTCACAGTCAGCTGACCATTTTGATGCATAATTCAAGAAATTTTGGCAATATTTTGGTGAGTTCTGTTCATCACTGACTTCCCTGACCTCTCTTCATCAGTGACTCTTTTTCTTCTTTCAAAAAAAAAAAA
>NW_003852491.1:4248310-4249951 GCF_000181295.1 Otolemur garnettii | reverse complement strand
GATTTAACTTCCACTCTTGCCAAGTTTAACAAGAAATTAATTGTTCTAATTCAAGCTCTGACATACTCATGACAACATGCAAAAACCACACAACAACAATAATAAACACCTCTCAGCAAGAGGCCTGCATGTGTTGAGGGAACATAGCTGTGAGACACTGATGTAACAAGGTTGTGAAACCTTCACCAAGTTATTTGTACAGTTTTGCCAACATAAGTGCACAGAGGCAAGTTCTCAAGCTTAATGGTCAGACCTAGTATTTTGGAAGCAGATTGGAAGAGGTGTAGACAATGAGAAGAGATGTAGAGTTAGTCCATTATTTTTCTTTTTTCTTTCTTTTCTTTTCTTTTTCTTTCTTTTTTTTTTTTTTTAGAGACACAGTCTCACTTTATTGCCCTTGCTAGAGTGCCATGGTCTCACAGCTCACAGCAACCTCCGGCTCTTGGGCTTAGGCGATTCTCTTGCCTCAGCCTCCTGAGTAGCTATGACTATAGGTGCCCGCCACAATGCCCGTCTATTTTTTTGTTCCAGTTTGGCTGGGGCTGAGATTGAACCCACCACCCTCAGTATATGGGGCCAGTGCCCTACTCACTGAGCCACAGGTGCTGCCCAGCCCCTTATTTTTCAAACAAGTCAAAGAAGGGCAGGTGGTGATGAGTCGAAGCTGTAGGTTTTTCATGGTCACCTTAAAGTTTCCACATTAGCCACGTACACGTGGTCTCTAATTCAACAAATAGGGCTCTTGGGGCTGGTGATATTCAAAGCCTGGCTCTGGATCATCAAGGCAATTGAAAATGGTCTAGGCCAATGTCTGAGGGCAATAGAAGTAGGAGTAAGACACTTAGGTAATATGCTACAAGTAGATGGGCGAAGACTCAGAATTGTTACTTATTCTTTGCAGAGAGAGAGAGAAAGACAGCAAGGGAGGGAGGGAGAAACAGAGAAAGAGAGAGAGAGAGAGAGAGAGAGAGAGAAAGAAAGATGGCATTTAGAACAACAATGTTTCACCATTTAGGTGTTGAAACACATCAATAAAAGAACTGAGCAGATTTTGTCTCAAAAATCCAATCCCATTTGGATACTAAGGTCCTATTTCATTTCTACAAATACCAAATCTCTACCATAAAGGAAATGAAAGGGTAAACTACAAAATAGGAGAATATATCTGCCCCACAAACCAAGGAAGACTCCACGTCCAGAATACATAATGAGCCTTTACAAATCAATAAATAAAAATAGAAAAGAAATGAGTTTTGACGGAAAGGAAAGGAAATATGGATATCCTAAAAACATTGTAAAATGTTTTAATAGTGTTGAAGTAGTCCATTTGTCTATTTTCACTTTTGTTACCTGTGTTCTTTGTGGCATAAGCAAAAAACAGTTGTCAAATCCAAATCTAACATCATAAAGATTTTTCAGCATGTTTTCTTCTAGGAGTTTAATAATTTGGGGTCTTATGTTTAGGTCTTTCATCCATTTTGCATTAATTTTTGTACATATTACAAAATAAGAGTCCACCTTCATTCTCTTATTTGTGGATATCAGATTTCCCACCTCCATTTGTTTCAGAGATTACACACCCATATCCTTTAAAGTATACATATAGTAAGATATACATTTTTTTTTTTTTTTTTTTTTTTT
>NW_003852491.1:4117136-4248083 GCF_000181295.1 Otolemur garnettii | reverse complement strand
GGTTGAGCTATAGGCGCCGAGCCTACATTTTAAATAATAAGTAAAAAATAATTTTTGTAGAAATAATTTTTATTTGTGTTTCATTTTGTTAATATTCAGTTGTCATTTTATATATTATACAATTTTAAGTATTTTACTTGGTATTATACATTTTTTTCTAATTTTGTGATAATCTACACATTTAGTCTTTCAACTTCTCTCCTACCTGCTTTTAGTCTTTGAGGGAAACCAAGATTGATAATCTTGTACATATCTTTCCATACTTTTTCATTCTGAATTCTATCTTTCCTTTACGAAAAAATATAGAGAACGCTACAAACAATGTTTGGTTTTTTCACAAATAGTTACAGTGTTTTGAACTAGCAGGTTTTATTTGATAATTCATAGTGTCAATATTTTGCTGTATATGTATATACTAACACACTATTTAACATAAAATATTCTACCATATATATAATACTGATATATAATAAAGAGATTTCCAGTGATTGTCACTATAGAGTCCTATAATACATTTTCGTACATTCTTACATACTACAGCTTTTGTTTTATAGGCTTGATAGCAAGAAGTGGGTTTCTAGATCAAGAATTAATAAGAAGAATGAAAATATATAACAGCAAAAAGTACTGATATTTGCCAAGGACATACCATTTGCCAGACATATGTATTATATGTATTAACTGATTCAATTTTAGCAATCGCTAAAACACATTGTTATTCACATTTCATAGCGTATTAAAATTTTGAGATATATTGCCAGATTACTTTCTGAAAGGACCATAACAATTAAGATCTCCAAAAGCATGTGTAGTGTGCTTAAACTTTTTTTGTAAAAAGTAATTTTTAAATGAAGTATAGTTATGAGACTGTAAAACTCCAAACCATTATGAAGATGACTCTTGTTTGTATAGTACCTGCTAAGGAAGGGACTTGGCTGAATAATGCTACCCAGGAGAGGATGGACTGAGATTTATCCCACAGTACTACGTGAACATCCAGCAATTCCCTGACAATTGTCTTGGCCAGCAGTGGTGTGGATGATAGAGAATTCTGCATTCTTTTAGGAAGAACTGAAGCTATATCACTCCACTAGTAACAAATCAAAATGTAATTTATCTTTTAATTTTTGAAGTTCTAAGATTCCTTGAACACTTATAGCCCTGTCACTTTCCTAAGTGTCTTTATGTAAATTAATGCAATTTAATCTTGACAATAGGCTTATAAGGTGAATGATAATGTTAGACATATTTTGCCAATGAACAAATTAAATATCAAATGTATCAACAATTTGTTTAAAGTAAAGAATCTAGAATGTTGAAGAGCCTGAATTCAAGCTATGTATGTTTGAACTCAAAACCTTTCTTCTTAAACACTGTGCTAACTTTCTCTGAGATTTATATAATTGTATTTAAACATAAAGATCTGAGTTCAATTGGCTCGGTGCCTGTGGCTCAAGTGGCTAAGGCGCCAGCCACATACACCTAAGGTGGCGGGTTCGAATCCAGCTCGGGCCCACCAAACAACAATGATGGCTGCAACCAAAAAATAGCCAGGTGTTGTGGTGGGTGCCTGTGGTCCTAGCTACTTGGGAGGCTGAGGCAGGAGACTCACTTGAGCCCAGGAGTTGGAGTTTGCTGTGAGCTGTGAACAGCACTCTACCGAGGGGGATAGCTTAAAGCTCTGTCTCAAAAAAAAAAAAAAAAAAGATCTGAGTTCAAAAGTTTCCAAATTTTTCTTTTTTATCACAATGGAATAAAAGCACTTCCACTTCTATGTTTTAGACCTCCTATTTAATTTTATTTATTTATATATTTATTTATTTATTTTCAGACAGAGTCTCATTATGTCGCCCTCAGTAGAGTACCATGGCATCACAGCTCACAGAAACCTCAAATTCTTGGGCTTAAGAGATTCTCTTGCCTCAGCCTCCCATGCAGCTGTGACTATGGGCACCTGCCACAATATCTGGCTATTTTTGGTGGTTGTCATTGTTATTTAGCAGGCCTGGGCAGGGTTTAAACCATCCAGCCCCAGTGTAGGTAGCCAGCACCCTAACCACTGAGCTACAGGTGCCGAGCCAGACCTCCCATTTTATACACTACCTACACTACACATGTATTTCATAAAGCACAGAGTGATGAATTTTGGCATAAGATTCCTCACATATTCCCTCTGTCTTTGGTGGTAACTCTAGAATATAATATGAAAACCAAGTGAGACAAGCCTCCAGGACTTTTTGTAAACAACCTATTATAAATCTATTATCATGAATAACTTTTTCTATTAGTTCTTCAGCTGCCAATTTTTTTTTTTTTTGCATTATGTAGAAGATTTTACAAACGAGTGTGTATCATCCTAGCTAATCACTTTTATTTCTAGGAGTTTAATCTAAGAAACAACCACACGAGTGTATATTATAGTGTTGTTTTCCATTGTTCAGCATCCACGCCCTGTTTTTCTGATTGAAACCTTTAATTTCTTTTATAGAAACTACTCTTTCTCTTTGTTTGTTCAATGGAACTATAAATAAATAAGCCACATATTCTCTTGACCAAATGGTGAACATGGACCATATGGAGCCTCTTTACTGGACTTCAGCAGAAAAGAGTGAAGTTGATTCGTCATAGTGGCTTCAATAGATTTTCCACTAGTTTCTGCTATTGGATTTTTTTTTTTTTTGAGACAAAGTGTCACTCTGTCACCCTGGATAAAGTGCTATGGCATCATAGTTCATTGCAACCTCAAACTCTTGGGCTCAAATGATTGTCTTGCTTCAGCCTACCAAGTATCTGGGACTACAGGCCCCCACAATGACAACCAGCTAGTTTTTCTATTTTTGGTAGAGACAGAGTCTCACTGTTAATCAGGCTGATCTGTAACTCTTGAGCTCAAGCCATCCACCTGGCTCAGCCTCCCAGAGTATTAGGATTACAGACATGAGCCACCGGCCTTGGCCTGATGTTGGATGTTTAGAAGCTCCCAGATCCATCTCCTTTCTGATGTCTTGTCTGATGTCTTGTTATTCAGTTCATGGTCCAAAGTTGTGAGTGATATCAATCTTTCCAATAAATTATTTCTATCTCTCTTCAAGCTAGCCATGTTTGCCTTGTTTCTTAACAATTATGAGATTCCAATTGAAATATGGTTCAAAACCATAATGCACTCATCATTGTATTGTTTATAATAGTGAAAAAAAATGGAAATGATCTAAATGTCCTACAACATAAGAATAATTTAAATAAATAAGGGTTTATTCAAACAATGAACCACTCAAATTTGTGATGTAGTTTTATAATTATTGGCTTGCAAAATGTTTGTGACATTGTAGTAAGCAAGAAAATCAAGTTACAGAGAAGTAAGTGTAATATGGTTCTGTATATGATATAATCATACACCAACATATTAGTAGAAATTATTCCTGAGTAATTGGGTTATGATGATTATGCTGCTTAACTCTATTTTCTAATGTTTCTTCAATGAACTTGCATTTTTAAGAGGGAAAAATATTATTTCAATCTATGCTCCTATGAACAAATAATAATATTTTTTCCAGAGAAATCAAAAAGTGACAGCTCTGGGAAATAAAAATGAGCATCCCAAATATGTTATTGCTGAGAGTTTTAATAAAGCATCACAGATTTTCATGTTTGCGTGGGGCTAAGTGCTTCTTCCATGATTTTGGATGCCTATGTGATGCCCAATCAAAAACAATGAGAATTTGGAGAAAGGACACAACTCAGGTGCAGGTCAGAGGAAGACATAATACAGCCCTGCCAGAGACCTCACAGAGCAAAATTGAGAAGCAGAGAAGGGAGAGAAAAAAAGGGGGGGAAAGGGATACTGGCAAGGTTCAAAGCCAGAGAGGCCTGGAGCCCAGTGAAGGGGTGAGGGAGGACTCCTTTCTCCTTTCTACACTTCTTCAGTGGGTTATCAGGCTGCCAAGTTACTTGGAAACTTTCCCATGCCCATGAGCCCAACCAGTGTGGCAACCACAGAATTGTGGGGACAACTTGCATAATCCTAAAACTTGGGTACTCCATGCAGAGTTCCCCTCCAAGGAGAGTGACCCTAGCAGCCCAAGAGCCAGATTTCTTCCATTCAGATCTTATCCTCCCTGCCCCTCTCCTTAGCTGCAACTGGAGAGCTGTTTTCCACTGAGCATTTGGTGAGTCACAGCCTCTCCTCAGGTGGTAGGTCTTCCAGTCTGAGATTTTCACAGAGAATGGGGCTCATGCTTTTCCCCTTGAGGGCCTGAAGTGGAGCCAGGGTGCCCAATGTGGGAACAGCAGCATTTCCAGGAGATACATGCCAGTCCCAGCTCAGACATATAGGCCAAAGACTCTGCCCCTAGGACTCAAGTGTTAGGGTTGTTAGGGAATACAGGGAAGAGATTTGGAGCTGGACTCTGGAAGTGAGGGAGCCCACATGGGGATAAATGGTGGGATAACACTGGTGGGTATAACTGGTGGGATAACACCATCTGATAACACAGACCTCCCACAGTGAGAGTCTGAGTTGTAGTAATCTGAGGGAGCACCCATCTCCCTCCACAGGAAAACTAGAGTAGTGACTAGGGTAGATCCTTTGGTGAGGGAGATCCAAGCCTGTGCTACCATAGCCACCAAGTACATCCAGGCACCTGTTTGCAACTGGACACTGGAGGACAGAGTAACACAAGAGGGGCAGAGCACACTCTTGATAGTGAATTGAGGAACTGCAGCCCCTTCATCATGAGCAGCCTTTGCAGTTTAGAGAGTCTGCCTCAACCCTCCTCATAGCAGCTCCCCCTGGAGCCCAGGAAAATGACCTTTGAACCCTACCAAAGCTTTGCAAAGCCTTTCAGGTTCCTCCAACCTAACCAATTCCAGCCTTGCTCCTCCACCCACCTCTGCTAGAGTGCAGAACAAGCAACTCCCTGGGAGCTCCAGGGCCTGTGCCAAAGCTTGGGGAATTCAAGTGCTCCTCCTGAGGGATTAGAGCTTATTACAGGCACAAAGGAACATCTCTGCACTTGATTCTTTCCTGCAAGCATCAACTACTGACAGGGAGAACAACTCTATAACTCATTACAGTATCTATCAACTCAATCAAATATGGAGCGGCCAATTCTTACAAGCATCACCCATCACCTTGGGAAATAATTCACATGCTGGAAAGAAGTGAAGATAGGACAGAAGCAGCCAGTAGAGACACTGCTTCTAGGAAAGAAACTGAAGTTGCAGGCAGTTTTATCTATGAGGGGTTTTCCTTTTCTACTGTAGACCTCTGGGCTGATCAGGAAGCTGTTTTGAATCTGTGCAGAGACATTCCACCAGACAGCAAGTACAGCAGAGATCTGGTACTGGCAATCTCAGGTTTCTATACCAACACCATCCTGACTGCTCTGACAGATGGACCCACATCCATTTGGTACCCACTCTTCCAGCAATAGCCTTTGTATCACCCCTACTGGGCCAAGGAGGGAACAGATACTCCCTGATATCATGTCCTCTGACTGGGGCCTGAACATGCCCCCACCCTGGTATGGGAACCAAACAGAGGAGGTGCTTCAAATGCCATAGGTACCACTTGGGAAGCCTAAAGTAAGTATCTCAGTAGGTTCTAGGTATGAGGGGAGACACATTAGTTAACCAGCATCTCTGGCCTGTCTACATAGACACCATGAGGCAAAAATTTGCCTGCATGAGTAGGCCTTAGAAATGTCATACTGGTGGAATAGCCCATGATGTGAGTGGCTGCCTCCAAAATTCCCAGAGTCAGGCCTGAAGCTCTTGCTGTGCCCAAGTTCAAGGCTATGCTCTTGTAGCTCCTGGGTCCCTATCAGGCTTGTTCCTCCACTTCTGAGTCTCCAGAGCTGTGCCTAGATCCCAAGTCCCCACAACTGAGTCTCCACTACTACTGCTGGGCTGGCAACACTTCCCCAAGGTGGAACACTTTACTCAGAAACCCCTAGCCCTGTACACCCATCACTCCTGGACTTAGATCAAGAGAGTTCCCAACAAGGAGAAAGGTGCCCCCACAATCTTATAGTTGAAATAAGAGGAGTTAGATGAGAAGAAACCAGCAAAAGCCCTGTAAATAAAATACCCAAAATAGTCTGACACCCCAAGGAAACATAATGGAGCTACAATAGTGGATTCCACCCACAAGGAAATTGCTAAAATGGCAGAAATGGAATGGATGATAAATAAGATTAAATAAGATTAATGGAATTGAAGAGAAGTTGATAAGCAATAAAAAGAAGCCAAAAAATATTCCAGGAAATAAATGAAAAAGGAGTAAAAAAGAAAAATCCAGTAGAGAGCTATACAACATAAGAAAAGGTATAACAGAACTTAAAGAAATGAGGGAGTCATTTAGGAAATTTCAAAACACAGCAGAAATCTTTAACAATAAACTATCCTCTGGAGTAAAAGGAATCTTGGTGCTTGAAAGCAAAGCTTTTATGATAACCTAGTCATTCAAATAAGCAGAGAAGACCATGAGAAAAATCTAAGAAATCACTGAGAAATATGGGACTATGTGAAGCAAACTAACATTCAAAATACAGGTATCAGTGAGGGATAACAAGAAAGAGCTAAAACATAGAAAACCTAGTTGAGGAAATTATTGAGGAAATCTTCCCTGGTATTACCAGAAATTTAAACATAATGATACAGGATGGACATCAAAAACTAGAAAGATTCATAGCAAATAGATCATTCCCAAGACACATAGTAATCAACTTGGCCAAAATCAAAATGAAGAACTTCTACAAGCAGCAAGACAGAAGTATCAAATAACCTACAAAGGAAACTCCATCAGGTTAACTGCAGAATTCTCAGCAGAAATATTGCAATACAGATAAAAGGGATTAGAGTCCCATATTTATTTATTTTTATTTACTTATTTATTTATTTATTTATTTTCTGCAGTTTTGGGCCAGGACTGGGTTTGAACCTGCCACCTCCGGCATATGGGGCCAGCACCCTACTCCTTTGAGCCACAGGTGCCACCCAGGGCCCCATATTTAATCAACTTAAACAGAACAACAGCCAAAATAGAATTTTGTATCCTCCAAAACTAAGCTTAATAATTGATAGAGAAAATATTTTCCAGACAAGCAATCAATAAGGAAATTTGCCATGACTAAATCTGCCTTACACAATACTCAGAACAGCATCTTACATAAATCAGCATGACAGATATCAATCAGTGCAAAATCATCTCCAAACCCTCAAAATTCATAACTCTTACAAAACAATAGAATAAGAGGTAAGAAAAAGCAATAATGGATTACCCAATAGGATGAGCAGGCCAATATCTCACATATTGATGCTAATGTTAATGGACAAAATAATCCAATCGAACATGGGATGGCTGAATGGATAAAAAAACACAACCTAAATAGCTGCTAAATCCAGGAAACACACCTAACTGTAAGGACTCACACAGACTTATCATAGAAGGATAGAAAAAAAATTCTATCTTAATGAAAATTAAAAGAGACCAGATGTAGCCAATCTCATATCACATAAAATTACCATCAAATGTAAAAGAAAACCAAAAGCTCATTATGTAACAGTAAAGAGAGCAATTCAATAAGCAGACATAACAATCCTAAATAAACATGCTCCCAACACAGAGATAAATAATATTATCCCAGATACACAGAGTGAATTTTATAGGGACTAAACAAAGAAATAAATAGCACTATTATAATTGCTGGAGACCTCAACATCCCACTGTTAGAACTAAATAAATCATAAAGTAGAGAATAAATAAAGAAATGAAGAACTTAAATTAAACTCTAAATCATATGGACATAGCAGAGATTTACAGAGCATTCTACTGGCCAGGCAGTCGCTCACACCTGTAATCCTAGCACTGTGGGAGGCTGAGGTGGTAGGGTTGTTTGGATTCATAAGTTTGAGACCACTGAGAGTAAGAGTGAGACCCCATCTCTACCAAAGATAGAAAAATTAGTTTGGCATCATTGTTACTGCCTTAGCTACTTGGGAAGCTGAAGCAGGATGATCACTTGAATCCAGGAGTTTGAGGTTTCTGTGAGCTAGGCTGACCTGGGCAACAGGGTGAACAGTGTGAGACTCTGTCAGAAATAGAAAAAGAAAAAAGAGAAGGAAAAGAGAGAACATTCTATCTAAAAAGTACAGTGTGAACATTTTTGTCAGCAGCATATGGACAATTCTCTATGATTGATCATCTCTTAGGCAACAAAATGGGTCTTAACAAAGTCAAAAAGATATGAATCAAAATCATACCATGCACCTTCTCAGACCATAGTTGAATAAGACTAGAAACCAATCACAAGTGAAAAACTCAAATCTGCATGAAGTCATGAAAATGAGTCAATCTGCTGCTGAGTGATTATTGTGTCAAGAATGGAATTAAGATGGAAATTTAAAAATTCTTTGAACTGAATGATAAACAAGACACAGCTATCAAAATCTATAGGACGCAAGAAAAAAATTCATAGCCTTAAATGTCTACATAAAAAACAGAAATATTACAAATCAATAACCTAATGTCACAGCTCAAGGAACTAGGAAAGGAAGAACAAACCAAAACCCAAAGCCAGCAGAAGAAGAGAAATAACAAAGGTCAGTGCCGAATTAAATGATTTGGAAAACAATAAACAATACAAAGGATTAGTGAACAAAGAGTAGATTCTTTGAAAAAATACACAAAATCAGCAGACCTCTTGCTAGATTATCCAAGAGCAGAAACAAAAGGACCCAAGTAAACACAATCAAAAAAGGAAAATATTCCATTACAATTGATACCACAGAAGTACAAAACATCATCCACAAATACTACATAAATCTCCATGTATGTAAACTAGAAAACAGAGGAAACGGACAAGTTCCTGGAAGCATACAACTGGCCAAGACTCAACCAGGAACAAATAGAACTCTTAAACAGAACAATGACCAACAGTGAGATCAAAACACTAATGAAACTAATGAAACAGTACTGCCTCTCCACCCCCAAAACAGACTAGACACTAGACCAGATTGATTCACACCCAAATTCTATCTTGGTATTCATAATACAGCAATTACTCAATAATATTGAGACAGTAGGAATCCTCCCCAACTTATTTCAAAAAGCCAGTATCACATTGACAACAAAGCCAACAAAGAATACACCAAAAAAGGAAAACTTTAGACCAATATCCCTTAAGACTATAGATGCGAAAATCCTCAATAAAATATTAGCAAACTGAATTTAACACCACATCAAAAAATAATTTACCCAGATCACATTGGATTCATCCCAGAGGTGCAAAGATGGTTCAACACACATAAAATCAATGGAAGTGATTCACCACATAAATGAAAGCAAAAACAAAGATCATATTATCATCTCAATAGATGCATAAAAACCATTCAATAAAGTCCATCCCACTTTTAAAATAAAAATCCTCAACAAACTAGGCATGGAAAAGACATTCCAGAATTATAAAAGCCGTATATAACAAACCCACAAACATCATACTGAATGCAAAATGTTGAAAGCCTTCCCCCTGAGAACTTGAACAAGACAAGGATGCCCTTGTCACCCTTTCTATTCTACATAGTGTTGGAAGTCCTAGCCAGAGCAATCAGGCAAGAGAAGAATACTAAGTTTATCCAAACCTGGAAAGAGGAGGTAAGACTATTGCTCTTCACAATGATATGATCTTGTATCTAGAGAACCTCAAAGATCCCAACAATAATCTCTTAGAATTGATAAATAAATATCCTCAGCAAAGTCTTAGGATATGCTATCAATGTACATGAGAATAGCATTTCTATATAACAATAATAGTCAAGCTGAGAGTGAAATCAGAGACTCTATACCATTTATTACAGTTACAAAGAAAAAAAAATACCTAGGAATATACTTAAACAAGGAGGTAAAAGATTTCTGTGTAGAACTATGAAACTCTGAGGAAAGAAACCACAGAAGGTACAAACAAATGGAAAAGCATATCATGCTCACGGATAGGTAGAATCAAACTGTTAAAACATCCATACTGCCTGAAATAATTTACAAATTCAGTGCAATCCCCATAAAACTACCAATGTCAAACTTCACAGAATTAGAAACAAATGATCCTGCATTTCATTTGAACCAGAAAAGAGCCCAAATAGCAAAGCAATCTTAACCAAAAAGAAAAAATTTGGAGGCATCATATTAGTAGACTTCAAACTATACTATGATACAAGATCAAAGTAAACAAAACAGCATGGTATTAGTACAATGGGGACATAGTCCAATGGAACAGAACACAGCACCTACAATCAATTGATCTTTGAAATTATGTGGAAAAGAAGTTCTATTCAATTAATAGTTCTGGGAAAATTAGACAGCCACATGTAGAAAAATGAAACAGGACCCTCTACCTCTCACCACTCATAAGAATTAATTCAAGATGGATAAAAAACTTAAATCTAATGCATGAAAGCATAATAATTCTAGAGGAAAATATAAGGAAAACTCTTCTAGCTATCAGCCCAGGCAAAGAATTAGTGACTAAGACCACAATGGCAATCATGGCAATAACAAAAATAAATAAATGGGACTTGATTAATTTTAAAAGTTCTCTGCAGCTAATGAAAACAATCAAGAGTGCAAATAGACAATTTACAAAATGAGAGAATATACATATTTGTAAGCTACCATGTTTCCCTCAAAATAAGACCTACCCCAAAAATAAGCCCTAGCAGGATTTCTATGCATTTGTCAAATATAAGCCCTACCCTGATAATAAGACCTAGTGATAAGTGTGGCTATGCAGCATAACTGCCATGCAATTCGGTACTGAGTGGTAAGGAAAACTGGAATACCTTTTATCTGCTACAGCTCCTTTCTCCGAGCCCTTCGCACTTACTCAGGTGCATGTGTGATAACCTCAGTCGCAGGCATCCTATTGTGCACATGCGAATGGCTAGGAGAAAGGAGTTCACGCATCACTAGTGCCAGCCCCACCAACAAGGTTGGCTCCCCATGTCAGGTTCCAGAAGAAGATGACTTAACTGTATTTGAATAAATGTAGATTGTTGTATTATACTTAATAAAAATTAGACATCCCCTGAAAATAAGCTCTAGTGTGTCTTTTTGAGAAAAAATAAATATAAGACAGTGTCTTATTTGGGGGGAAACATGGTATACATCTAGTAAAGAGCTAATGTCCAGAATTTACAAGGAACTCAAGCAAATCAGCAAGAAATATACACCTATTAAAAAGTAGAAAAAAGACATGGACAGAAGCTTTCCAAAAGAAGACAGACAAACAACTGATAAACATATGAAAAAATGCACATCACTATTCACCAGGGAAATGCAAATTAAAACCACAATGAAATATCACCTTATCCCAGTTTGAATGGCTTTTTTTAAAAAAGTCCAAAACGAATAGATCCTGGCACAGATGCAAAAAGAATGGAATACTCATACATTGTTGGAGGTATAGCAAATTAGTACAACTCATACAGAAAACAGTATGGAGTGTGCTCAAAGAACTAAAAATAGACCTACCATTCAATCCACAAGTCCCACTATTGGGTACGTACCCAAGGGAAAAGAAGACTTTTCATCAAAAAGACTCCTGCACTGAAATGCTTATTGCAGCACAATTTACAATTGCACAGATGTGGACTCAACCCAAGTGTCCATTAATTCATGAGTCGATTAATAAAATGTGGTATATGTGTACCATGGAGTACTATTCAACCATAAAAAGATGAATTAATACTTTTGCGACAATCTGGATGAAACTGGAGACCATTCTCTGAAGATGTCTCAACAATGGCAAAATAAACATCACATGTACTCAATGTTCAATTGGAACTAACAGATGGGCACACATGTGAACACAGGGAAGTAAAAGTCAGTAGAAATTAACTAGAGACAAGGAGATAGGAGGCAGGAGAGGCAAAAGACTACCTAATGGGTACAATGAACATTATTTGGGTGATGGGCACACCTATAACAAGGACTCGAGCATTACAAAAGAGACTTACGTAATCTAAAACATTTGTGCCCCTTTAATATTTTTAAATTTGAAAAACATAATGAAAATAATTCATTTAGAGAAGTATCAGTCATCCTATCGAAGCAAGCAAACCCTATTGATCAGCTTTTTCACAAAACAAGGTATGATTCGTTCTCCTTTAAAAAGAGTCAGAGTTGTATGGTGAGAAAAATAACTGGAATCAAGAGAAATGTGTTTTCTCCCTGGATCTGTCACTAACCAGCTCTATATCATTGGGCAAATCACTTAACCTTTTAGTCCCGATCATATATAAAATGAGGGGCTGAAATAGATTATCTGTGTAGTTTCTCCAGACTCTAAAAGTCCTTGATTTCTAAAAGGGCATAGAAATGAATTTCTTTGTTCAAATTGTTGCATTGTCTGTCTAGCATCTCTCTGATCACACAGCACCTACTGTTGAGATGAGAAGCAAATCTCAAACCTATAAAGTTGTTGGTAGCTCAGAATTAGTCAAGAAGTTCCAATTTCAGCGTGTGCCCCAAATAGAACCAAGGAGATCAACATCAAGAATAACTAGGCTAAATTAGGAAAGAGACCTTTTCCTTTATGCTAAAATTGATAAAACATTGAAATAGTTGTCGTTAAGCCATCTCTGCCATGAGAAGAGAAGAATATGGATGAAATTCTACCAATATAGCAGAACACTGATCAAAGAAAGAAGAGAGAGCAAACTCATCTGTATCGCAAATGTTCTTGAAACCATTAAGATAATCAGTTAGCTTCCCTTTTGTAAAGCTAAAGCTTGTTTAAATTAGGTTACTCTTGCTCAATAAGCAAAAGGGCTCTAAGCTTCAATTATCTCTTTATAGGTTTATAAACATCTCTATGAAATAAACTTGCATGATATTTATTCTTAAAATCAAATCTACCACAACAAATTTGCCTGCATAGGGATTCAGGGATTTTGTTCTTTTTTTGCAAAAATCTTGTCAGATAGGTATTATTACCTGCATTTTAGAGACAAAGAATATGAAACTTAGTATTTTCCCAAGGTAAGTCCATAAATTTGCCTCACTTTGGAAATAACAGAGTGGTTTGTAATTGGAAGTTTTGGGATTATTTGTTTCTCACGAGACTTGTTAATGAAAGTGAAATTTAAAATGCCTATCTCACTTTTCTCTTGGGTTATGATCTAACATGTATAGAACATTTAGTTTTTGGTAAATGTGTTGGTCATTTTATTACTTAAAATCAAGAGTGTGTGTGTTCCCATATTTGCCTCCATTGTTCATCCCTTTCATTGGCAATTGGGTATTTGGCTGGACACGTGAATACCCCAAAGGAAAAAGGACTGCCTTTCCCAGCTTCCCTTTCAGTTAGGTCTGGTCATGTGACTGCATTCTAACCTATGGAATGTGGAGTGGAAATACCATGTGGCAGCTTTCTTAAATGACAATTATACTTCACTTTTCCCCCTTCTTATCTTTGTTAATTTATGCATCCTGCCACTGAGATCATTGATGAGATGTTTGAAAATCTAGCCACCATCTTGGATCATGGTGGAGATACTAGAAGAGTTTGAGCCCCTGAAGAGTTTATGGAAAAGGGCCACATTAATACCCTTGAATGATCTTCCTGTCACTCATTGCATTAGAGAGATAAACTCGTATCTTTTTGTAAGCCACTATTTTTTTTCAGTCTCTCTCAGTTAATGCCAAACCTAATCCTAACTGATCCTGTGTATTTGCTGGACCAACTGATTTGTCATAGAACTGTACAATTTTAAAACTAGAAGGAAATTTTCAGGTCATTAAGTCCTATACCCACGTTTTAGAAATGGGGAAATCGAGTCTTTTAAGAGAGAGGAGTGGTCTTTCAAAGATGAGTCAATTATCATTTTTTTCCTGTGGTATGTAATCCCACATATTAACCCAGTGGCATGAATACATGGTACCCTAATTCCTCTAATTATTTAGAACATTTGTTTTTGAATTTTCTTAAGGAATCAATAGGAATAGTCAGAAAATAAAACATAAGCTTTGATAGCCGATATTCATGATTTGTATTTCGGTATCAACCCCTTTTGGACTCTAGAAATTCCTGGTTCTTATTCTGTTCAATTACTTTTAAACTGGGGTTGATAATACCTAGTTGATAGGATTTAATGAAGTTGAAATAAGATTATGAAATGAGTTGATATTTATGAAAACACCAGTGTCTGACACAAAGTAATTGTTCAACCAATATTCTTTTTCATCCAGAGAACATAGCTCTAATCTACAGTTTGAATGTCATAAATATTTGTTTGGAAGGCAGGTGCAACATAGGATTGAATTTCAACTACTTATCCATTGACTATGGGAGTTTTAACTACTTAAACCCTTAGAGTAGAGTCTAATTTTTTAAGATGTAAAAGATGGTTAATTGACAATCATATTAGTCATAACAATGATTGGACATAATGTGTATAAAGAGTTTGATATACAGTGGGTGATCAACAAAGTGAAGCTATTACTAATCATGTGGCTCATTGCTAACCTCCTACAATATACATACCTTACTATAACAGAATTCTCTCTTAGACGAGGACTGAGAACAGTCTGATTTGGGAGTCTTAAAAACTTTTTGTTGTTCTTACTGCAAGGCACGATAAGATAATTCAAGTCCATATTAAGTACATTTAGAAGTATGTTTAGAAAAAAGAAAATAATTCTAATTAGCTTGTTTTCTTTTGAGTAAAAATAGGGTAAAATTTGAGAAGACTCAATGGACTCCACCATGAATAAAGAAAAAGAAAAAAAAAATAACTACTATCTCACTTAATTGAGAACTCAAAAAAGCTTCAGGGCTATGACCAAATTTAAATCTTTAGTTTGCAAACATCAGGATATTATGTGTGATCTCTCTCCCTCTGTCTACAGCACTCTCTCTCTCTCTCTTTCTCTCTCTCTCTCTCTCTCACTCTCTTTCTCTCTGTCATAGCTCTGTCTTTGTCTATTTGGGCATTTTGATTAGACGAGATACTCCCAGAAGATGGCAAAGATGTCTACCAATAGCACTAAGCTTACATTCTATCTGCTTAGCCTAGCTATCAAAAATAGGATGTCGTTTTCCCAAAAGTGTTTGAAAATTAAAATAGTAGAGAAGGAGTAGATTATGAAGGGCTTTATGTGTCATATCAATGACTTAAGGAGTTTTGACTTCATTGTGAAAGCTATGGCAAACCATTGAAAGTTTTCAAGCGGGAAATGTCATTCTATGTCCTGAAATGAAAATGTAATCAAATAGCAAGCGTAAAGGTACAGAAATAAGCTAGGAATTTAAGTAGAATATTAGATTGTGAACTAAGTGATGGCAATGGCAACAGAGAAGAGAATTCTGAATCAAGAAATATTTTTGAGATCAAATTGACAGTCTAGATATGACTACTTGTCAGAGAAGGGAGAAGCAGAGGGAATTATTCAGGGTATTTCTAATTTGGGCAGCTATCTGTTAATGGAGTTACCTGAAACTGGTCATATACGAAGAATGTTGGTGAGAGGAAATGAGGAGTTCAATGGGCACTTTGTGTGTGACCTGTCTGTGTCCTCCAAAAGCAGAGATGTTTGCAAATGGGAATATATCCAAAGCACCGTACCAAACTGAATCTGTAGATATCACGTAATACCATATTGGAGACAATTCTCAGAGTCATTCTTCAAGTGGACAATTGATAAATTAGAATACATTCAAGAAAGGAAGCCATGATGAGGAGGCATCTCACAATAGTGTCAGGTGGCAAGTCATTTTATCTATTTGCTTCTTAGTATTCTTGTGAATAAAACGTGTTTCCAAAATGTGCAGGACTTACCTTGATAGTACTAAAAGCTCAAAAAAGGGAAATTATTATTATGAATCAGGGAAGCAAAAAGTTAGTTTGGCTCCAAAAGGCAAATAATATGGCAACTACTAAGCAAGGAGGTAATACACTATTGTATCTTTAAAATATCTTCAAGGAGTAGAAAAAGAAATTCTTGGCCTACAAGGAAAGAGGGACTTGAGAGCACTCTTCCTGACTAAAGTAACCCCACTCATGCCCTTTGAATCTCTGTAGAAATATATTTACAAAGTTAAGAGGAAAGCAAAGTCTAGTAATGTGCATTAGACCTAGAGAAAATTGGGAAAAAATAATGTCAATTGTCCTTTATGTGTAATTCAATACCTTCTGCTTATGCCTAGCGAGGCTTGTCAGGCAAATAGAATTTGGCACTTGACAAAAACATTTCTGTAGGAAATAAACCAGAGAGTAAGCCTATGGAAATTTTAGTTCTAGGAAGTACCTCAGAGATGTTTGGTATAACCCACTTATTTTATGTTAAAGTGAAGCCCAGAGAAGTAAAATGACATCCTCAAACTATCACAATGGGTTTAGAAGAAGAGTATGAGGTAAGTGCCAGATTGAGGTCATCTTGAAAATGTCTTTTCTCCTTAACTCTGTAGAAAATATACCACAACTATTAGTGGTGGCCCACAGGAAGGGGTACACATCCACTGAAGGTCTCTCTCTCTCTCTCTCTCTCCCTCCCTCTCTCTCTCACACACACAGAGACACACACACAAGTGATTTAATTTTATAGTAAAGGAAGGTCTTTCCTTTTTTTCTTGGTTTGAAAGAAACATATAGAACATTTAACTTGTCTACTATAAAAATGAATAATGAGAAGCATATTCTTTTCATGAACAAAATATTTAAGAACTTCTTTGGACCCCTGAAAAAGTCAGAGAGGCAAAAAAAAAAAAAAAAAAAAAAGAGAGAGAGAGAAGATGGAAAATCAGAAAAAGAGATGTATGTTAGGACTTAAAAAGGAATAGGAAAGCAAGAAGATGAAGCAGGGAAAGGGTCAGAAAAAAAGAAGAGTGACAATGGAAGAGGAGAGGAAGTCATAGAGAAAAAAAGGAACAAACATAGGTGGAAACTATTAATTTCATTATGAGGGAGCAAGACAACATATGAAGGGGGAGGCGGAAATCCCCAAATGAGCACAGGGGATGTCAGTGACCTTACAGGATCTGGCCATTCACCTGGGAAATAGCATCAGAGAAAATCATAGCCAGTTAACACTATTCTTTGGACACTCTATTCAAGATTAAGAATGCATTATTAATATCTATCCTTTTAAAAGCACCTACTGTGTACCAGGTGCTCTGCAAGGATCTGGGCTGATCCTCACAACAGCCTGGCAAGTGAGTATCATCATCGTGTTTCCTGAGCAGAAAACCAAGATCTTGAAAAGTAATTTGCCCATGTTCCCCAGAAAACAACTTGCCTCTTTTCATTCAAACATTTCACTGTATGTGAAGTGAGGTTAAGTATTCCCCCAAATAAAACAAGATTTTACAAATGTGGAAGGAAGAAGTTATAGTTTTGAAACATATTTTGGGGCATTGGCATATCCTTCCATTCTGTCGTTCAGCCTTAAAAAGATGCAGATTTAGGGGTCGTACACCCTGAATTTCAGCTTCATGGGGTGAAGGGCCACAAACATGCAGTGCAAATAGTTCTCCAGATGACTCTCATACATGTTAAAGTTGAGAACGATCGTTTGGTGCAGAGTTTTCCAAATTTGCCTAATCACAAAAATTGCCCCAGACATGCATTGAGCACACATAGTCTGTGGTCACAGGGAAGTAAAATATTTAGGAGAGAACAACAGTGACTAACATTGATTTCTTCCTTGGTCAGCCAACTGGGGCTTGTTGGATCTTTGATAAATTGCCCCAGTCCAAAGGGCAAGAGTTGAGCAGAAAGTCAAAGACAAATTATAGGGGTGAATATTTCCCAGCTGTACTGAGGCCTACCTTCGTTGAGATTTTCTTCTTTAATAGAACTCCAGAACAAGAATTCCTAATATAATTATAGTAATCATTAATTAGGAGTTTTCTCAGTACAGGACACAGAGCTAAGTTCATTCCCCCAGACGGCAGCATCTCATTCAATTCACACCATGACACTAGGAAGTCAACATTTTAGCACACCCTTATTAGAAATGAGGAAACTGAGGCTTCAAAGGTTTAAGGAACTTGTTCAGGTCACCCATCTAGGACTGAAAGACCTAGAATTTAAATCCGGGTTTAAATAGTTAGAAGACTCATTCAGTAATTCATCACCATAATCCTTTCTCAATCACATGTTTGTTTATTCTGCTCTGAGTCCCCCCTATCTTTTACCCTGTATCTCCAGATTTCCCCCCACTGCCCTGTGACCTTTCCAGGAACTTTTCTTACCCCTGGCTACTTGTTCCCTTTAGCGCCAGATAAGATCTACTAGGGACACTCCACTTTGGGGTGAAGCTGGATTAAAGGTAGAAATTGGGAGGCCAATTAGGAAGCCATAGGGTCTCCCATAAGTCACTCAACTGCAGATAGCCCTTAGCTATCTGTCAAATGGGGATATGACTTACTTACCAGGCTGTTATGAGAATAAAACAAATGGCATAAATAAACCGGCAAGTGTCTGGAATGGCTCTGACAAAAATTATTTTTCTCCTCTTCTCTAACTGCCGGAGCTGAACTTCTCACTAAATCTGAGTGGCAGGAAGTTTCTGCTGTCACCAGGAACTGGCCAGTAGATGAAAGATGGTGTTCTCACAGAGTGCTTCCAGATGATATTTTAATTTCATTAAAGACCATGACCTTCCCCTCATCCATCTCTATCTCCTAGGGCTGTGTCTGGCATATACCAGGGATCAAATAATATTTGTTGAACAAAAGACTTCCCAATGAAGAAATGCTAAGCCCACTCAACAACCACCATCTCTGTTAAGTCCCCTTACTATTTCCGAAAGCTTAGCCTAGTGGTTTAAAGTGTGGAGTCAAGAGGCAGACAGCTTGGAATTAAACCCAGCCTCTGCACTTACTATCCCTGTAACCCCTGATATGGAGATAATATAGCAATATAATTGGGTTATCATGAGAATTTAATGAACTAATATAGGTAAAGTGCATAGAACACTACCTACTACATACCACATGTGACAGAGAGTCATTTGCTGTCATTCATATAATCTTCCATTTTACAGATGGGAAAGTTAAGTCTCTGGTGTTCCAATTACTTATCTGACATCATAAAGTGAGTCAGTGGCACAGCCACTGCCTTGGACATTTAACTATAACTTCTGGCCATTTATCTGGGCTTCTCAAGTTTTCTCTTAGGCTCAGAAAGGAGCTGCAGGGGGCAGAAAGCAGGAAGGAAGGCAAAAGTGAAGTATTTTCCATAAGGGAGTTCCTTATTCCTTGTCCCTGGGAGGCTGTAAGCTCTCTCCCCACTCCCGTCTTCCTCTACCTTCTCCCTGCCCCCACCCACACATTTCAAGCAGCAAGACCCAAACATCCATTGGAAGAAATGACCTGTGCTAAGCACCCATGGTCTCAACACAGCTTTATTAAAAATTAAGTCACAAATTATAACGCTCACTGGGGAAGACTTGCTTTCCTCCCAATTACAGTTAATAGAAGAAAATTAATGTAGCAATTAATGTGGCTGCTCTTACAGCCCACTGTAATGTGTGCAGGGCACAGCTCCCCGTCTCACCACAGCCTGATTACAGGAGAACTAGGGCCTGGAGCTTAATAAAGTTTTGCTTTTCCTGTGTTTAAACTCGTAGGCCATAACTTACTTAAGAAACACTCACAAAAAAGAGATTATTTAACATTTTAGAGGTTCCCGCGAGCCGTAAATCATTTTCACACACGCCATATTTGTTGAAAAGGACAGAATACATTCAATTTTACAGTATATTAAACTTCATCTAATTTGAACGTAAGAACAGACCAGCAAAATAAATGACCAATTTCTGAAGCAGAAATTACCATTTGGTTGGTGCCATTACAGAGCTGCTGGTATTTTATCATGTTCTTAACATAATATTGCTTGTCTAGCGATGCATAGTTATAATGCTATTCCAAATTAGAAGGCGGTGAAAGAGAAGTGCACACAGTTTTTTTTAATAGGCATCATTTGTCAGATGTTATTCTGAGGGCTTTGTGCTGATGATAATATGCAGATTAAAGGAGAAGTAAATAGGGAAAAAAGAAGGTGCCGCCAGGAGGACAGAAGTTTCCTCTTTGGGGCTTACAGGAGCCTCAGCTGTCAGGAAGAGAGGGATGGCCAGGTGGCCCCAGCCCCCGGGCACAGATAACAGTAATTAATTTGTGCTGAAGATTTCCAGGGAAAAGGAAGCCGTGGCGTTTGGCAGAAAGGAAAATGCAGCCTGGAATTCCAGTGTGGGGTCTTAGCTCGCACAATAGCAGGTGTCATAACCGCACTGGCAGAAGGCCGCGTCATTTATGAAGCACTTTCGCGGCCGTTATCACACTATGGTGCACAAAGAAACGCAGAGAGGCACTCACCTCGTTGCCTAATTAAACCTCTGTTCGAGGGACGTGCTGGAGGGGTCAGAGCTAGGAAATGGCAGGGCGGTGATGCAAAGCCGGGCTGGCTCGCTCTATTCATCAATTCCGTCATTTCTTCCACAAACAGCAATTAATCACCTCTCAGGTGCCACACTTTGTGCCAGGTGCTGTGAATAACACAGACCTTGGACCTCGACTTTCTGGAAAGCTCTTTGCTTGACAAGGTGGCAGAGCACACAGGTTATGTTCACGGATCTTGGAATTACACAGTCTGGGTTTGAATCCCAGCTGTGTCACCTACAAGCTGTTTGGCCTTAAGAAAGTGTCTTTTTTTTTCTTTCTTTCTTTTTTTTATTTTTATTTTTGGGGATTCATTGAGGGTACAAAGAAACAGGTTACACTGTTTCCCTTTATCCATTTGTTAGGTAAAGTCCCTCTTATGATTGTGTCCCATCCCCAAGAGATGTGTCAAGGAAATTTCTTACCCTCTCTGTACCTCACATTCCTCCCCTGGAGAAGTGGCATACTAGTAACACCTACATCATAAACTTGCAAACATTCAATCAATGATGCGGTGCTTTAGACTGCATCTGACCCAGTGAGTGTTAACTTCTTATCTGCTTTATGTCCAACCTGTAAACTCCCCTGCCATATCCCAATTCAGGCCACCATCCTCTCTCACCTGGAGTTCTCAGCCTCCTACTTGGTCTTCCAGCCTCTACCAGTCAATTTGGCATAGAAATTATCTAAGGTTTCAGGAGGGAAATCCTATACCCTGACTCAATAGTGTCCCACCGCCCTCAGGAAGAAGTGCAAACTTTTTAGTGTGGCTTGAATGGTCTCTACAATCAGATAATAAGGCCCCGCCCCCCTCTTCACCTTCACCTCTCACCATTCACTCCTCTGATTCTGCTCTCCCACCATACAGCATGACTTTCTCCTCTAGAATTTTCTGTCTGGCTCCTCTTGTACTCTCTTACTCATTTCTTTGATTTTGCAGTTGCCAGCCCCTCTTCCTAGAAGTCTCCTTTATGTCCCAGCTTGGAGATTTCCTCCTCTGGAAAGCTAGCTCTCATGCTCTAAGACTAGTTCCTGTGGCTCCCTCTGCCCCAGTCATGTCTTGAGTTACCCTTGTTACAGCCCTTCTCGCATTGTAATGTAAATTATTTGCCAGACCAGGAGAATCAAGAGAGTCGGGATTGCGCCTTTCACATTCACCACTTATATTTCAAGTGTTAAGCACAGGGCCTGGCACATAAAAAATGTTCAATAATTACTGGTTAAATAATGAATGAATAAATGTGACCCCCCAGCAGTCTCAGAGCTTGGGCCTTGCCCCCACCTTTGCAACATCAAGACCCTGTAGTTAGATGAAAGGGGAGCTCATGGCTGGTGCTTTGCCAAGGTGTGCCGGGCTGAATCAGGGCTCACTGCATGCCTCAGATTTATGCCCTATGCTCATGGCTGTGGGGCCAGCCTCCCAGATCACATAAATCACTATGCAGAGATCTGGCTCCTGAGCTGGGGAGCCACTGAAGCTCACAACACTTTGCAGAGAAGCCGCCAGAATTAGGCATAAATCCACTTCTTGATTGAATAAGCAAACACCCCACTGCTTGAAATGATTTACTAAATTACAGTGCACAGTGACAGACTTGGGGGATTCAGAGCATGGGCCTGCTTAGCAATCTGAGGCCTTTTCCAACTACACGGCTTCCTCCACCTTTACCCCTCCCCGGTTTCGCCTGTGACTTCTTCTCATTCTTTTCATCAACTTTCACAGAGCACCCACACCGTGCCAGGTTAAGTGCTTACACATAACCTATCTCATTTAAATGTCATCTATTCATCCACCTCACAACATTGGTATCAAACTTTCTCCCATTTTTAGATGAGGAGATTAAGGCTTAGAGATTAAGGCTAATCACGTAGCTGGTAATTGGCAGAGCTGAAATTCAACCCCCAAAACATATATCAATGAGCCCCCAGATTTATCTATCACACACCATATTCTCTGTTCTGGTATTTTCTTCTTTGTCCACAAACATCTAACTCTTTTACTCCCTCTGTTTTGCTTCTCTTTTTTCTTCCATTTGTTTGTGTCAGGATAGGGTATCAGGGGTTCTCAAACTTTTTAAACAGGAGACCAGTTCACTGTCCCTCAGACCGTTGGAAGGCTGGACTGTGGGCCCCGGGATGAGTCGGCTGCTAAGCAGGACAGGCAGTGGTGGCAAAAACACCCAGCGGGCCGGATAAATGTCCTAGGCGGGCTACATGTGGCCTGTGGGCCATAGTTTGAGGATGCCTGGGGTAGGTTATGCTAGGTAACAATACCCCCAAATCTCTGTGGCTTAATACAACAGCAGAGTTTTATTTGTTTGGTTTTTTTAATTTATTACTTTAAATACATGTTTAATGTACTCCATTTTAGAGTCTCGACTCCACATAGTCACTCAGAGACTTAGGCTGACAGACTCTGCCCTCCTGTAATGTACACAGGCCCATCTCTTTCCCTTTCAGAGGAAAAGTGGGCAAGTAGAAGGTTTAGAACTGCTGGTTAAATGCCTTCCACTGAAAAGTACACCCCGGCCCTGTTACGCAAACTACAGGATATAAGCAGTGACATGGTTATACCTCCCCAGCAGAGTTAAGAAGTACAGTCTTTCATGTGCCCAGAAGGATATAAATTTTATTGGTGAGCACTATACAACACCATCATTCTCCTCTTGTTCTCATTCTCTTTTTCATTCGTTCAGCAGATATATTCCAAGCATGTGCAATATGCCAGGGCACTGAGCTGGACATTGGCAATATGAGGTGAAGCAAAAAACACGTGTTCTCTGCACTCAAACAATATGATAAAGGACGCATATATTATTCAAGTAAGCAGATGGATAAATTATAACTGTGTCAAGTTCTGTAAAAGGCAAGCAAATGAAAATCTGTAACAGAAGTATGAAGCAACTTGGGAATCAGGGAAAGGTCTTGTTTAGCAAAGATTTTTATTATAAGCAACAGACCACATCTCTGGCCAAATTAAATCAACAAGGAATTTAAACAGATGATACTGGATAGCTCATAGACTTGAGTCTACACAGTCCCTATTCTTTCAATGTGAAATCTGGGGCAGGTGCATTTGTTTGGTGACGTGCTGATCTTCTTTCTAGCTGCAGGAAGGTCTGAAAACAAAAGTATCTGGCCTTTTCAGTTGCCAGGTAGCAAAAACAATGACAAATGTCCATTGCTGCTACTCTGAGAAGTCAACAATGGAGCTGATATATCAAGGAATAACAAGAACTAAGAAAGGGAATAGAAAAGGGAGGAATCACCTTTACTTTTTCTCTCCCCCTCATTTACAAAAAATCAAATATTTACAAAGTAGAAAAAATAACTCAATGAAACTTCATGTGCCCGTCAGTTTGCTTCAACTCCGTCTGGTTTCATTTATACCCTTAACAACTTTCCTCTGGTGGAAACATCTCAGGCATCATGTAAATAATTTATTTATATACATTAATGAATAGGAAACTATTAGAAAAACAACATAACCTTGATGCAATTATCACATTTAAAAATAACAATAATTATTTCATATCACCAAATACCCAGTTAGTATCTACATGTCACTAGTTCTTTTAAAAATGGTTATACAATGTGAATGATCAAAATCCAAATGAAATTCATATATTATGAAGGACTTATATGTCTCTTGTCTCTTTTAATATGTAGGTCACTTAGTGATGGCTATACCTCAGTGGGTAGGGCACTGGCCACACCACACTCCCTGAGGCTGGTTGGTTCAAACCTGGCTTGGGCCAGCTAAAACAACAATGAGAACTTCAACAACAATAACAACAAAGAATAGCCAGGTATTGTGGTGGGTGCCTGTAGTCCCGGCTGCTTGGGACGCTGAGGCAAGAGAATCACGTAAGCCCAAGAGTTTGAGGTTACTGTAAGTTGTGACACCACAACACCCTACCCACGGTAACAGACTCTGTCTCAAAAAAAGATAATAATATATAGGTCACCACTGTATTTATTTTCTTGTAAGAGGTGGATAAGAAGGAATGGACACAAAGTCAGTCACACACAGAGCCTGACAAGACAGACATGAGCATAGACACATAGAGATGAACATCAATAGAGACATAACCATAGACATGAACAGAGTCATCTTGTAGGCACGGACATAAATATGGGCAGCTGGAAAAAAACTGAGTCATTTTTTTCTGAGTTACTCACCATCTAGATTTTGCCAATTATTCCTCTATTCTTTTTATTTTCAGTGAATTGGTGGTAGATCCAGAGACTTGATCAAATTCAACTTCAGTTTTTGGGTTTTTTTTTTTTTTTTTGGCAAGGCTATCATGGGAGATGTGCACTTGCATGAGAAGCCATGTGAGTTCTGGTTGCCTCCATTTTTGTGATGCTAGCAGTCATCGCTAATCATTGACTAGATCCATTAATTCATTAGAAGTTGCAGAGGCTGGCTTGGCACCTGTGGCTCAAGCGGCTAAGGCGCCAGCCACATACACCTAAGGTGGTGGGTTCAAATCCCCAGCCCGGATCCGCCAAACAACAATGACGGCTGCAACCAAAAAATGGCCGGGCGTTGTGGCGGGCGCCTGTGGTCCCAGCTACTTGGGAGGCTGAGGCAGGAGACTCGCTTGAGCCCAGGAGTTGGAGGTTGCTATGAGCATGATGCCATGGCACTCTACCCAGGGGGATAGCTTGAGGCTGTCTCAAAAAAAAAAAAGTTGCAGAGGAGTGATATTTGCACTATATTATCTTTTCCTTGTTCACTAGCTTAGATACACAATTAAAATGGAAAACTCAAGATAAATGCTTAATTATCCTCTTTATTTACCAATTTTTGAAGCAATGAGTGGGTTCCCTGGCATTGTCCAACCAGTAAATAGTGAGTTGTTTGTTTTTTTTAGGATCCTGGTGAACTTATTATTTTAAAGTTATTTACATATTGTTTTATTGCAGTTAGTATTCTTGTAGATTCTCTAATTGTCCCATTTGGGGTCCGTGATATTTTATTCATGTCAGAGTCATACTTCTAACATTTAAAAATATTAATTGACAACATTTTGCATGTATTTATTGTGTACATGTTGAAATATATATACATTGTGGAATGTTAAATCAAGTTAATTAACATATACTTTATGTCATATACTTATCATTTTTTGTGATAAGAATGCTTTAAATCTATTCTCTAAGCAATTTTCAAGAATAAAATGCATTGTTAATAACTATAGTCACTATGTTGTACAGTAGAATTTTTGGAACTTATTCTTCCTGACTGACATTTTGTATTTTCTGACAAACATGTCCTCAAACCCAAATCCTTTTCCTAGCCTCTGGTAACCACCATTCTACCTCCTACTACCACGAGTTCCTCTTTTTAAAAATCCACATATAAGTGAGATTGTGTGGTATTTGTATTTCTGGGCCTGGCTTATTTTATTGAATATAATGTACTCTAAGTTCATCCATGTCATCACAAATAACAGGATTGCCTTCTTCTTTTTAAAGGCTGAATAGTATTCTATTGCATATATATACCACATTCTCTTTATCTGCCATTCTGTTGATGAACACAGGTTGACTCATATTTTGGCTATTGTAAATCGTGCTGCAATGAACATGGGAGTGGAGTTCTTTCTTTGATAGACTGATTCCATTTCCTGTGGATATTTACACATCTGTTGTATTGCTGGATCATACAATAGTTATATATTTTTTAGTTTTTAAGAAACTTTCACATTGATTCCTTAATGACTGTGTAAAGGAAAATAAAAACCTCAGAACAATTTTTTTTTTTTTGTAGAGACAGAGTCTCACTTTATCACCATCAGTAGAGTGCTGTGACATCACAGTTCACAGCAACCTCCAACTCCTTGGCTTAGGCAATTCTATTGCCTCAGCCTCCCAAGTAGCTGGGACTACAGGTGCCCACCACAATGCCCAGCTAAGAACAACTTCTTATACAAAAGGAAAGAAAGCTGAGTCAGGCAGCACCCCTTCCAAAGAAATAGCTGTTACTACATTGTGCATTAGCTGGATCCCCAAGGGATGAATTAAAGGCCTTAAGCATCTGTGAAGGATTGCCTCCACAGATCATAAGGAAATTCCTCACTGGCTTCTCACAAGTAAGCATAGGCAAATTGTGACTTTGGGTCCACAGGCTAAGTCTAACTCCAAAAACTAAAGTCTGTTCAATTCCACACTAATAATGTTGATAACAGATTTATCTTCCTAGGTGCAGAAAAGAAACCAGTCAAGTTCAAACATTTCCATCCATCCAGGGACAGCTACATAATTGATGCTTCTTGCACTCAGCTTTTCTCTTCTAATATTCACCTTACCTTCTATACAATGTAGATTTCCTGGGCCTCACAAGAAGGTAACCATTTTGCTTCACTGTTCATCTCCACCTCCTTTATCTTTCTGTGTGTTCTTTCCTGTTTAAATGCTGAAGTTTCCAAATACATCTTGGAAAAATCAACCACAGATCTTTTCTATCCTAGTCCTGGATCTTGCTATCTTTGTCACAGGCATGTCCTCAACGGCATAATTTTGCCGTCAGTGATTGAGATCTTTGCCTCTCAGTCCCTTATTTTGGGTGGTCAACTGTATTAATTCATATCCCCATCAATGGTATATCAGGATTCTCTCTTCTCTACATCCTCACCAATATTTACCTTTTTTCTTTTCAATACTTGCCATTCTAACAAGTGTTAGGTGATATTTCATTGTGATTTTAATTTGCATTTCTCTGATGTTGAGTATCTTTTAATATACCTTTGAGACATCTGTATATCTTCTTTTGAGAAATGTCTATCAGATCCTTTGCGTATTTTTTTTAATTAAATCATAGCTGTGTACATTAATGCAATCATGAGGTACAGTGTGGTGTTTTCATATACAATTTGAAATATTTTCGTCAAACTGATTATGATAACCTTCATGTCATTTTCTTAGTTATTGTATTAAGACATTTATATTCTACTTTTAGAAAGAGTCACTTGTACTTTTGTAAGATAAACTATAGAGGTGATCCCACCAATCACCCTCCCTACACCTATCCACTTCTTCCCCTCCCCTCTCCTCCCCCTCCTCCCTTCCCATATTCTTAAGCTATAATTATGTTATAGCTTTCATATGAAAGCTATAAATTAGTTTCATAATAGAGCTGAGTACATTGGATACCTTTTCTTCCATTCTTGAGATACTCTGCTAAGAAGAACATTTTCTAACTCCATCCATGTAAACATAAAGGAGGTAAAGTCTTCATCTTTCTTTAGGGCTGCATAATATTCCATGGTGTACATATACCACAATTTATTGATCCATTTGTGGGTCGATGGGCACTTGGGCTTCTTCCATGACCTAGCAATTATGAATTGTGCTGCAATAAACATTCTGATACAAATATCTTTGTTGTAATGTGATTTTTGGTCTTCTGGATATATATCTAATAAAGGAATTGTAGGATCAAATGGCAGGTCTATTTTTAGTTCTCTAAGTGTTCTCCAGACATCTTTCCAAACGGAACATATTAATTTGCGTTCCCACCGGCAGTGTAGCCCATATCACAAAATCCAAAAACCAGAGATGTTGGAGAAAAGGGAACACTTTGCCTATTTTTGCATATTGATTTTGTATCCCACAGCTGTACTCAAATTCATTTGTTAGCTATTTACTGAATTCATTTATTAGTTTTAACAGGCTATTTTTTTGAGAGATGGAGGTTTTTCTCTGTCACTTGGGCTGGAATGTAGTGGTGCAATCATAGCTCTGCAACCTCAAACTCCTGGGCTTAAAGAATCCTGATCTTCTTGCCTCAGCTTCCTGAATAGGTGGGAATCACATCACTATGCCCACTTTTCTTTCACATTTTTAAACTTTTTTTTTTCTTTTACAGGTGGAGTTTCCCTATGTTGCCTAGGCTGGTCTCAAGTTCTTGGGCTAAAGATAACCTCCAGCCCCCTAACAGTTTTTTGGTAAAATCTTACAGTGTTTTCTCTATATAAGATCATGTCTTTTGCAAATAGGAGTAGTTTATCTTGATCCTTTCCAATTTTGATGCATTTTATTTCTTTTTCCTGCTTAATTGTTCAAGCTAAGACTTCTATGCTATGTTTTAGTGTGGATGTACATTTTTTATATCCCCAATTCCTTATAATTTCTTAAAAAAAATTATGTCAAAAGCTTTTCTTGAATCTATTGTGACAATCATATGTTTTGTCTAATAGTCCCTGGTCAGAAGTACCAACCTGGTTTCGGGCAGGACCTGGGATCTGGAGCTGAGAGGGGGTTATTTGGCCCTAGATGGGACTGGAACTTGTGTCCACAGTGATCTGTCTGGAGGCTGGGGATTTGGGTGCTGGTTTGATGACTAGGGCTATGAGGGTCAGCCCAGTACTGGAGTGATCTAGAGCCTGGGACATGCAGGTTCCTTTAGTGCTGGGGCAGACTAAAGTCTGAGCCCATGGCAGCCTTCCTGGGAGGGGTGGCAATCCAGATCCTGAAGCTACAGGAGCAGTCCAGAACCAGAAACCTTTCTGATGTTGAGTTTTACTTGGGTGGGACCTGGCTGGGCATTAGGAGCAAAGTCTAGTGCTCATTTCTCTCTCCAGCCTCGTGAGGGTATCTCTCTCCACACTGTGCTTCCTGTGCAGGAAAACAGATGATGTGGGTGATGTAAAACTGTCCTACTTACCACCTTTAATGCATCTTTTAAAAAATTTCTGTGCTACATTCAGGTACTATAATTTCCCACCTGATTTCCTTAGATCTTGTGAAAGTATTGTTGTTAACGGATAGCTGTTTGAATTGATGTCTCTGAAGAGGAACAAGCACTGGGAAACCCGATTTTGCCCTCTTGCTGATGCTTGTCCTCTTATTCAAATTGTCATCTGAGTCCTTGACTCAACACTAGTGGTCCCTTCCAGGCTTCTTGCTTTCTAGAATAACATGGTTTATTGGGCTTATCTTGCAAATTTTCCATCCTAGTCCTGGATTTTGCTATTTTTGAGGATTAGCTCTGATTCCTGTGAGTGGAAACTGGTATTTTGAGATCAGAGTATGGGCAGTCATGGCAGCTCATTGCTATGGAGTTGGTCATTGATTCTGGGCCTTTTCACTCTCTCTCTTCATATTTATTCAGCCTCTTGCTCTTCTTTACTCTACACTTCCTCTACTTTCCCCCTTCTTATCTTGTTAGGAGAGAGAGAGAATGCCTTGTCCCACACTTCCAATGATGCAGCCACTCACTTCCACTGCCTCCTGTAGCACAGGGAAGAGCTTCATCATGGGGGAAAAGAAGAAATGACTCAGTGAAGGAACATGGAAATGAGCGCAGGTTAATGTTAGAGCCAGCATTCCGATTAGTGCCTGCAAGTTCCTTGCTCTGACTACATTTCAGTGAGATAGAACCTGTGAGCATCATCTCACCCAAACCCAGTGGAGCAGTCCAGTGGAGGGAGCTCTATATGCAAATAAATCAATACCATTCAGTCGATAAGTGCTATGATACGGATTTCTGCAATGGATATGGATTTAGCACAAAAGAATGTGGGTCTCATTGGCTGAGGCAGGAAAAAACTAGGAATTCTTCATAGAATAGGTGACATTTGTGCTACATTAAAAGAAATCAGTGGAGGTTGATCAAGCACACATGAAAGATAGACCTTTTCAGTATAAGTAATAGTATGTCAAAGAAACAGAGCTATGCACAAATATAATGGCATGTGCTTGTGTATACTTTAGGGGGAATAGAATCAGCAAGATGATAATAGATGCTATTGCAATAGACAAAGTTTGGGAAAATGAAGTCCTGAATTGGAGCAAGAAACTCTGATGTTTAGAGGATATAAATAGCAATGTATTGCATTGTACGTCTATTGAGGATACATAGGTCACTACAAAAGTTTTGAGACAGACTGTGCTACAGTCCATTATTTCACTGCCAAGAAATACAGTCATCAGCATCCTTTCTGATTCATCCCTGCAAGGTTCAACTTGCTCAGTTTACTGATGTTGCTGGGAGGGCTTCATTTGTTTCCATCTGCACGGATTTTATGTTTCTTGATTTTTACATGTCTCAAAACTTTCGGAAAGACATGTAGGTAGGCAGGAAAAAATCATAAGGCTTTGATTGGTAACTTGAAGAGTTTAAGATGTGCTAAGTTGAGATGCTTAGGGGGATATGTGGTAGGAGAAAGTTGGACACCTGAAGCTGGAACTTGGCTAAATTGGAGAAGAGTTTATGAATCTCAGGACATCTCTTATATCTACAGGTGCCTTCTGAGTAACCAAACCATAAGAAAATCTCTATGCATATCTGTCCATGCTTTTAACAATGGCTGATAAGGTCAGGGTTTGGCCAATCTGAGACCAGCAGTCAGTGGAGTGGCCGATGAGGGAATCTGGCCCAGTATGGACATGCTGTGATACATGGTGACTAACTGACTATATGGGAGAGTCATTATATGACTTGATCAGATTATTTCTCTTGAGATGTTCACATAAAAAAAATAGAGACACAGAAGTCAGCATAGAATCTTAGAAATTCTCAGAGGGAAGCTATAAAAAGAACATGAGAGACAATATAAGCTAAAGTGGAATCAGACAGATTCCCAGACAAGGTAACGCAGTCAGAGATGACTCTAGAATCAGTGAGATCCTAGAGATGCTGATGAATTCTGAATAGTGTTCTTGTTCATTCTGGACCACTGTGATGCTTGCCGAATGTCCCAGGGAATACTGCCTGGGCTGGCGCTGGAACTCAGGTACATTCAAACAATTTCCTGTCGCACCATTCAATACTCAATTCAATTTAAATGAGTAGCCATGCCAGAGGTTGACTCATGGAAGGGTGGAGAGAAAGATTTCTGTATATAGGGAACAATAAAAGGTGTAAGTTGGCCTTAGTCACATAGAAGTAGCCCAAAATCTGAAAGGTTTTTGCAAACCAGGGCATCAGTAGTGTTGCATTTTAGGTCAAGGCAACCAATATTTACTGATTTGGGGGCAGAATTCTCGCCAAATTGGCATGGAACCCAACACTGCTTTGAAAACTGGAGAATGAACCCTTTGGGTAAGATTATGAAATAGTTCCTGAAAACTCGGCATTTTTATATATGGCATTGGCAATAAGAGAGGACGTATCAGTGTAATGAGGATAGTGCCAGCCCAGGAGCACAAGTGCATTTGTTCCCAAATCCCTTTGAGACATGAATTCTACAGGAAAGTAATGGGAAAGAGCATTTCCCAAACATGAGATGGGGCTCAGACTTAGGGGGGTTTGGACATGAACATTAATGCATCCTCACGTGTAAGCATAGCAGCCAAACCCAGGACGTTGGTTGTTGTTACCTGCACTTCCCTCACATTCTTACAGTAAACCCCCAGGTCTCTGCTGGTCTCCTTCCCTTGAAATCTTAACGAGCCTCATTCACATCCTTAGGGTAAATGAAAATATAGTTTTACAGGCCACTGAGAGGATATAGCAGCTAACCCTTTTTTCTTTCTGTCTTTTTTTTTTTTTTTTTTGAGACAGAATCTCAATCTGTCACTCTAGGTAGAGCACTGTGCTATCATAACTCACAGTAACCTTAAACTCTTGGGCTCAAGCAATCCTCCTGCCTCACCCTCCCAAGTAGCTGGCACTGCAGGTACCCACCACAACACCCAACTAGTCTTTCTATTTTTAGTAGATATGGGGTTCTTGCTCAGGCTGGTCTTGACCTCTTGAGCTCAGGTAGTCCCTGCCTCAGCTTCCCTAGTGCTAGGATTACAGGTCTGAGCCACTCAGCCTGCTAAAACCTTTTTCAATTAACTCCTTCCTGCCTGACACTCTTAGTCTACTTCAGGCTACCAGTGACAGCTGAGAACTCAACCTCCGCTTGGTAATAACTTCCCTCAAGTAATTGACATAGAACCTTTGTACTACCTTTTGTCTTAGAATCTCAGTGATGCTGGTGATTATACCAGCTCGTTTGTATCTTTATTCTCCTACTGTGAGGTTGCTAGCACGGTGATAGGCCTGAGAAGATGCTCCATAAATGTTTCTTGATGATAACTGAATTATTTGTGTTGTTTTGTTTTAGTTTTCAACCCATCTCTACCTTTGTAAAAGTCAAGTAAACATCCAAGTAGCAGATGTATGTAGAAAAGTATGGTCTCAAGTAATTCACTGAAAATTCTACGTTTTCCCTGCCTGTGTGGAGGTGTCCCTTCCTCGGCATTTTGGTCAGAAACACGGGCACTTGCTGGGGCCTTTCCACTAGTGCCTGTGCTCCTGGGCAAAGTCAATGACACAGCAGCGTTTATTCTGTTTTGTCACTTTACATGATCTTTCTTGTCCCTTCTGGACCTTTGTGAGACGTTGCCATCTTCTGTGTTGGCTCTGAGCTGAGAGGCGCCTCTGTCTGCTGCGGCCGGGCTTGCATTTCATGCCCTTGGGAAAGAACCAGTGAGAGTGGGGACTGCCTGTCTCAACCTGGAAGAGCTGCCAACAAGTTTCAAATGCACCTGCTGTCCACACTTTTTCCTTCTGTCAGCCCAAGCTCTCATCAACACAGCCCGATTCAGGCAATAGAAACAGATTCTGTCAGAAGAAGGTGAAATTGCTGGTGACTAGGGCAAGATCAGACAGGCACTGTACAGAAGGAAAGAAAAGAGACCAATTTGGTTCTAGCAGGTATTTAATTGATTTATCTACTGGGTCCACAAAAAACGTAGGGGGTTGTTATACCCAGTATGCAGGTGGGGAAATAAGGCTCATTCAGCCAATTCCCAGTAGATTTCATCCTGGATCTTCCTGATACCAAAGACTATTAAGATTTTACTGCTATACGTAACCACTCGTTGTTCAAGTTCAAGTAGCAAGTGGAAACAAATGCAAGGGGTGATAATAAGACATTGCAGGGATCCAAACCACTGGACCCTTCTGGGAGGACCCAGTTTCCTTAAAGAGAAGAGTTGGCACAGTGACAGTTTCCCACCACACAGGCTAGAAACACAGGAGCAGCCCAGAGTCCGTCCCTGGAATAAGTCACTCCTCACTTCTCTGCACCATTACTGCTTATCCTTGATCCAACCCTTCCTCTTCACTCCCTATGATTTTGTAGTAGACATGCCTACAAAAGAGAAAAACGCAATTAAATTCAAGAAAGGCGAGAGGAGGAGAAGAGAGTCATCAGAAGAGGGGAGAAGGGAGGAGGGTGGGAGTGCTCTCAGCTAACTGGCACAGTGGCACACCTCTTAGGTAAAGGCTTAACTACAACTAGGACTTTACCTAACAAACACAATGTAACCTAATCATTTGTACTCTCATATTAATCTGAAATTTTTTAAAAAACTAATTAACAAGAAAAAGATTTTGTAGTATGCATCAGACTGGTCTCTCTGAAGCCTCTCTCCAAACAGCAGCCGCAGTGGTGATTTTAAAACATTAACCTCCCTCTCCTTTTCTCAGATCTCTTAATGGCTCTTCCCCCTCCTCCCCCTTCTCTGCACAGGGTAAAAGCCAAAGTTCTCAGCATGACATACATGGCTGTTAATTATCGACATCACCCCCCTCCCTCTGACTTGGTTTATGGCTGCCCCCTGGGTGTCTGCCGTGCAGAAAGCACTCTGTAAATGTATGTTCAATGAAGAGTAAATGAGGCAGTTGTCCCTCGCAGGTCAGTGTGTTAAAGTTAATGTAGGAGGCGGCTTCTAAAATGGCTCTCACGGGTCCCCACCTCCTGACGTTCCTGCCTCCCTGCGGCCTCTTCCCCTTGTGTGTGGGTGGGACCTGTGACTGGCTTCTAACCAATGGAAGCTGGCAAAGGGGACAGAGAACCAGAGTATGTCATCAAGTGCTGAGGTTAGGGAGTCTGTCTCGCACTCACTGCTGGCTCTGAGTGAGCAGGTTGCCATGTTGTAAAGCATGCCCTCTAGAAGCTGAAGGTAGTAGCTTCCAGATAACAACTGGAGCCCTCGCTTTTATAATTGTAAGGGATTTCCATATTTCAACAAAGCTGGATGTTTTGTTGACTGATTCTCAAATGTACTTGTCTACGCTGTACCCTTGCAAAATTCTGAGCAGGGGGGACCCAGCTGAGCCAGGCTTGCTTGCAGAACTATAAGCCTGTGTGTTGCTCTCAGCCATTACACTTCCAGTAATTTGTTACTCAGGAATAGAAAGATAATACACACAGGCTAAAAAATCTATGGCCTGCTATCCATCATGTGGGAGGTCTAAGGTGATGTATAAGTTAGCTTCTGCTGTGTAACACGCCACCCTGTGACTTGGGAGGCATAAACGACACCCATGTTTATCATATAACTCTACGGATTGACTGTTTCTTATAGTCTGGGGCTAATAGAATCCAGGTCTTTATACTCTCTCATCCATCTTTGAGTAGCTGGTGAGTCAGGTGGGTGATCTAGGGTGGCCTTACTCATGAGTATAATGGTTGGCAGGCTGTTAGCTTGCTTGATAAAGAATACTGGTCCACATGTCTATAACCATCTGCTAGACCAGCTTGGGTTTCCCCAACTTGTGCGATGGTCCTAGAGTTCCAAGGGTAGCGTAACAGAGCAAGGCACAATGTCTGACAGCTACTTGAACCTCTGCCTCTGTCACATTTACTATTATCCTTTTAGCCAAAGTAAGTCACATGACTGACCTAGACTCAAGAGCAGAGAAACAGACTCCACCTCTTAGGGAGAGGGGTGGCAAAGTTGCATTGCAAAAGAGCCTTGAGATGAGAGGTATTAGTGGTCACTTGTCACTCTACTCCAAGTAAGCAGAATGGTTCTAGATACCACTCACTGCTAGACTGAGACATATTCCTCTTCAGATGAGGATGAGTTGACATCAATTAGACATTTAAAAGAGAAACATGACAAGACAGTAACCAGCTTATTGATACTGCAGAAATCTAGGACTGAACTTCTCCTTCCCTTTCCTTTTTCTTGTGCTGTTAGATGGGATCTCTTTTAGGATCTTCTAATTAATCAGTGCTTCCAGCTTCTCGCTCCTCTTGCCTATTTACTCCCTTGTAAAGATTTGGTACTTCTTTCCCCATACATTCATCTCTTATTCATTCATTCACTAAATAGTATTTTGAGTGCCTGGAATGTAAGATGTAAATACTTCATTCCTCAATTCATACAAACCACTCTGTCTTTCTCTTGCATGATCTCTTTCTTATACAGGTGCACAAGCACTCATGAGTATACACACACACACACAGAGACATATCTTATTCTGCGAGACCACATTTCTACTGTTACATTTTCTTTCATGCTTGGCAAGTAGAGATGAAATAAAAGAAGCTTTTCAAAACCTGCTGTTCTTCTCCAAAATTGCAATGTGGGTGTGAAGGAAGCACTTGCAAGACAAAACATTCTGGAAACCAGGCTTCAGAAAGTCAAGGTAGAGTATCCACCACTGGCCGCCCATTGTAGCATTCAGCAGGAGGGAATCTGAGCTGTATTCATTATGATGGGCTTATGCAGAGTAAAGAAGTAGCATTTTAGTTGAGTCTTTGATTTTTGGTTTTCTCTAGAACAGGGGTCCTCAAACTTTTTAAACAGGGGGCCAGTTCACTATCTCTCAGACCATTGGAGGGCTGGAATGTGGGCCCCAGGACGAGTCAACTGCTAAGCAGGACAGGCAGCAGCGGCAAAAACCCCTGGCAGGCCAGATAAATGTCCTCGGCAGGCTGCATGTGGCCCGTGGGCCATAGTTTGAGGATGCCTGCTCTAGAAGAACTGAGGCTCCTATAGCCCACAAGACTCTGTGATAGTGATAAACTTTGGGATTACTGAATTAATTCACCCAGCAGGTAGGTTTTCAGCACCTGCTACAGGCTAGGCACTGTGCTGGGTACTGGGGATGGGTGGTTGTCATGGACCGAACGCTTGTGTAACTCCAAAATTCATATGTTGAAGCCTTAACTTCCAATGTGATGAGGTGGGAACCTAGCCCAGGAGGATTGATGTTCTAAGGAGAAGAGAGACCCTAGAGAGCCTGTGTACTTCTGCTGTCTCTCTTCTCTCTCTATTACTATCTCCATCTCTATCTCTATTCCTATCTCTATCTCTATCCCTATCCTTATCTCTCTCTCTATCTCTATTTTTATCACTATCTCTCTCTCTATCTCTATTACTATCTCTCTTTCTATCTCTACCTCTATCTCTATCCCTATCTGTATCTCTATCTCTATCTCTCAAATCTCTATCTGTATCTCTATCTCTATTCCTCTCACTCTCTCTCTCTATCACTATCTCTATCTCTATCCCTATCACTATCCCTATCTCTATCTCTATCTCTTTCTGCATGTACATATAAAGAAGAGGTCACATAAGCACATGCTGAGATGGTTGCCTTCTAGAAGCCAGGAAGAGAGGCTTCACCAGACCATAGCCAAGCTGGCACTCTGATCATGGAGCCCCAGTCCCCAGAAGTACAAGGAAATAAAACATTCTTGTTGTTAAATCCTCCCAGGCTATGATGCTTTGCCATGACAGTTCAAGAAAACTCAGACAGTGGTAAAGAAGACAGAGCAGGTCTGCCCTTACAAAGCTGACGTTCTTTCTAGTGGCGAGATAGATGTTTTCATAAGTAAACACAAGATATTGAAAGTGTAATAAATGTTATATTGGAAATAAAATAAGCCAAAGGGATAAAGGGTGACAAAAGAAGAGGCTGGTGTGGCTACTTTTGGTAGGATAGTCAGGGAGGTAGCTTCTTCCCATGTTTCTGGTTTCCACCAAGAAGCCATACATGAAACAAGATGGCCCAGGCAGAGAGAGGATATCTCTCTCCTGGACTTGGGTCTCCCATCCAGGTAGAGCCCCACTGAGAGCAGAGTGGCAAGGGCATAGCAAGTACAGCTAAGACATATAGCTGAGCAATGCTCAAGGTCAAAGCTTAAAATGTGGAGACCTGTGGAAATAGAGGGATCCCAGCAGAAATTGTCAATCCTGGCTTCCTAGTAGAATCATGTGGGGGAACTTTAAAACATAACAACATCTGATCTCAGGCCTCAGTGGGATGGAGTGGGACCAAGGCATTAGCTGATATCAGTAGCTCCCCTGTGATGCTACTGGGAAGCCACGAGGAGAACCCCGGGATCAGGGAACATCCTGAAGCCTCAATGTCTCTTGCTACAATCCACATGAAATTCTTCTTTCTCAGTTGCCTCCTATACCCCTTTTTAGATTTCTCTTCCTACTGATCTCTATTCCCCAACTAATTGATTCTCCCACACTCCAAAAGGGCTAGTTCTAGCCTCTTTTATTACAAGTTTTCCCCATTGGCTGCAGCCCAATGATCCCCTCTTTCTGCATTATACAATTTAGCATCTCAGTGAGGAATCCCAACATGAAGGAGAGAACACAGCTGTTGGTGTCACCAAGGAAGACTCTGACTGCATAATAAGAAACCAGCAGAGAAATTCAAAAGAATCAGTGCAACAGAGAAATTTGGTATAGGGACAACAGTCCTCCCCACTTCAAAGACCCTGAACTAGAGTGAGAATATCAGTACAGTGGTTCTGAAAGTGTGATCCCCAAACCAACAGCAGCCCCTGGGAACATACAAATCCTGGGGTCTTGTCCCAGCCCTACTACATTAGAATCTCTGGGGCAGGATGCAAGAATCTGTATTGACCAGTTTCCAGATAATTCTGATGCTAACACCAGAGTGAGAACCACTGTCCCGGTGAACACCCAAAACGATGATGGCTCTGTGACAAATTAAATTATGCTTTTTGACACCAATGTGTGTGCCACATTTTAAATAGGTTTCCAGCAAGACATCTTAAGTCTACAATCTAGTGACTGTGATAAAGATTTCATCCTATTTATTTCACCTATGGTCACTCATTCCGTGGGAAATTCCTGAATTCCGTGGGGCTGGGTGTGTAGTAGCTGCCCTCTCTTAGTGGGGGAGGCACGTGAACAAATAATTATAACACAGAGTAGGGAAGTCACTCGGCCTAGATGGTGCCTTTGAAGCCCAGCAGAAGGAGGGGCCGACAACTCTGCCTGGGGCAATCCAGCAAGGTTCACAGACAAAGTCTGCTTGACCCGGTCTTGAAGGGGAGGGAACAGTCATTCACAAGGCTCAGAAGGGGGCAGGAAGTCCGGGCAGCTGAGCTGGTCGGTTGAGGGCAGGGAAACATAAAAGAACACTTCCTAGCCCAGGAGCAGCAAGCCCCTCAGACTTCAAAGGTTGCTTGTGTCAGAAATAAGACCGGGAGCCTAGAATTCTGGGATAGGGGGAGCATTGGAAATGTTTTAATCAGGATGCTGCCCAAGTTGAATTTTGCACAGGGAAAGTGTAAACTTTTCAACCATTCCTACCATTGGAACCTTCAGTAAAACCTGTCAGCTCCTGAGATCAATATTTCTGTTTCTTCTCCTCAGCCTGTCTCCCAGCTTCTCTTATCACCGGGCTTCAAACAGGCCTGTATCTTTCTCAGCTTGCACCTGTCAGTGTTTGTGATGGAGGTGAGATAGTGCTTGGAAAGTGGGCCAAGGCCTCCGAGGTGTATTTCTCGGCTGTGCCTGTTCACAATGAGTGTGTGTGTGTGTTGGAACACTTGGAACTTGGTTCAGGGAAGAAGGGCCCCTGAGAGAGGATCTGTCATCACAGTAGACTTTTAAAGCAGGAAGGTCATTTAAAAATCATATGGCTTTGTATCTCTTTCTATTGCAAGTAGAGCAAAAGTATCCCAAAGTGGTCAGTGATTTTCCAAAATCACACAGCAATAATCACACTGGTAGGCAGTATGTGGCAATTGGTTATTTCTAAATCTGATTGCCTATTAGAAACTCCTGGGAAGATTTCATATTATAAGCCTAGGAAGACTACTAGACTCTCCCTAGACCGGCTGGACTACATTTGTCTAGAAAATCTCTAATTTTTATAAAGTTCCTGGGATATTCTTCTACATAGCCCAGTTTGAGAGCCATGTATGGGAGGAAAGTCAGGGACTTATAACATGATGTATTAGGATTGTTCTTATTCCAAGTTTTTAATTCATCCTGGGAAAAGCCAAAATGGGGATTCATTGCTTATGAAACGATTTTCAGCATTCATAGCTTCAGGCACGGCTGCGTCCAGGAGCTCTGAATGTCATCCACAATCTGTCATTATCTCTCAGATCTGCTTCCTTCCTTGGTGGCCTCTCTTCTATAATGGCAAAAACAGCCACCAAGGACTCAGTTTTCATTTTATCTTCTTAGTAATCCCAGAAGAATGACAGCAACTCCATAGAATTTCTAAGGATCAGGTCTCATTGGCTTAATTCAAAGCACCAGCAGAAGCTTCATGTTGATGGTCACAGAGCCACCTGCTCAATTTCTCTACCCCCTGGCTACCACTTGGTCTGCTGTTTGTGAGAGAAACAAAATTCAGTTTTGTTTGAGTCACTGTACCTTACCCTTACTAATAAGCCACACTTGTAATTCATCTGAATCATCTTATCCCCTTTCAACCTACTGATTTCCATTCTATCTTTTCCTGATTTTCTAATTCAATACCTTAGCTTGAATAAGGTGGACCCTGACTCTATTGGCCCATTTTCCAGATGGGCATTCTATGGACCAAAGTCCTATAATGACTGTTTAATGCTGGAGGGATATGGATCTCCTGTCTGCTGCTAGTCTTGGAATACATTGCTAAAGAACTTCTAGTCACCTCAAGATACAGCATTTCCAGACAGCAGTGATGTTCTTATGGTTATGAGGATGTCAGGGATCCCCAAATTCATAAACCAAAAGAAAAGAAAATAGGAGGGGAGGGAGCAGAAGAAGAGAGGAGGGAGAAGGTCATCCGAGAAGGTGGTCTGCAGCTTCCAGGAGATTCTCAGAGGGGGCAACGGTCCTCCAATGTTTATGATCAGTGATTAGAAACAGAATGTTTTAGTTCAAGTCTAGGCCCTATCACTTCTTTATGTAATCTTGAATTACTCCATTATGCTCCCTCATCTGAAAGTGGAGAAAGGGGTAGAACTGCCCTTTCTTCTGAGCATTATGTGAAATAGTGTAAATGAAAGCCTTTTGTAGGTCAGGAAACATAATTTCTATACTGGCTGCTGTACTGTTTAAAGCACCCCCTTTCTGATACACTGGGGACTAGGGAAAAGTGAATTGATTATTTTCCTCTCAACTTCCTGCACTGCCGACCTTTGGGTACAGCTCTCACCAAAAATGGACAAATTATGTCCAAGCAAGCAGAAGGATTTGCATCCACTATCCAGTGCAGCCCTCTGCCTAAAATTTGCCTTTCCAGTTTTTGGCCCAGTGAAGCGCTCAAATTTTAATTTTATTTTCACTGGTCTGGGTTGAAATCTCTCTCAGACGATAGCTCTCCCCATGGACATTCTCCCAGGGTTTGTTTGTTGTTTTTTTACCATGATTAAGCGCATGAAATCTAGGTGCCAATGATCTGGGCCCTCACTTAAAAACAAGCTACTTAACTTCTCTGAACCTCAGTTTTCTCATCTGTCAAATGGGAATAACAATAATACTGATCTCATTGGATTGCTTAGTTTTTCAAAAATAGGTACCTGTAGGCTCAGCACTCATAGCACAGTGGTTACGGTGCCAGCTGCATACACTGAGGCTGGCAGGTTTGAACCCAGCCCTGGCCAGCTAAAAACAACCATGACAACTGCAACAAATAATAGCCAAGCATTATGGTGGGCGCCTGTAGCCCCAGCTGCATAGGAAGCTGAGGCAAGAGAATTGCTTAAGCCCAAGAGTTGGAGGTTGCTGTGAGCTCTGATGTCATAGCACTCTACTGAGGGCAGCATAGTGAGACACTGTCTCAAAAAAAAAAAAAAAATTAGGTACCTGTATATGGTGCATGTCCCACGCTCTGTTCTAAGCACTGGTGATAGAGGTGATAGATGCTCTTTCCACAGTGAAAGAGAAGGAACAGGAAGTGGTTTGTGGAGAGGCCTGATGAACTGCTTATATAAGGTCTGGACAACAGGTGCTGTGTATGTATTGGTGCTGATATTGACATGTTGCCCCTAGAGTCAGTGTCGCCAACACTGACACTGCTGCTGCTACTGCTGAGACAAGCAAGGGTCAGACACCCTGCAGCTGGGTCGGGCGGGAGTCAGAAGGAGGTAAGTCAACGGGTTAAGAAAGTCACCAGAATGTGAGCACGCTTAGCTAGGATAAATGTAACCACGGAGACACCTTAGTTATTTTACTTTAGCCGTAACATCTTTATCCAAGGTAAAGGGGGGAATTCCTTCAAATGGGGATGCCTGTAGTTGAGGCAACAGCGTCCCTAAATGAACTACTGTCATTAACAAAGTACAGATGACACCCACCAGCCCTGATGGTTCCCAAATGCTGTGGTAACACCCAGAAAGAAGTTACTTTACAAGGTTAAGAAAGGGGAGGGTTCTTAGTTCTAGGAGCGCTCCACCCCCTTCCCCACAGTGTAGCCTGGTGTTAAAATTTAACATAAAAGGACATATCCTTGTGCTGGTGTGGTGGCATTGTTCCTCCTTGGATCAATGGACTCGTTTGCCTTTTCTTAAGAGTGTACTTTGCTTTCAAGAAATCGGATACTTAGTGTCTGAATTCTCTTTCACTTGTGACCCTGCCCTTGAATTCCTTCCTGCACAAAGGTCAAGAACCCTCCCCCCGCCCCGGGTGCTGGTCTGCACTGGTATCACTACTGCGATTACTACCTGTACTTCCGTAACTACCTGTTACTACTGGTGCTTGGCTGCTGCCACTGCAGCTACTGTCACTATCACTCTACCCTGCTTGTGGTAATACAAATATGCGTGCAAATACTGCTCCTCCCCATCTGAACTGAGTTCCTGCTTCTGGAGATTCCCCATCTCATTACAATAAATCTGAAAAAACATTACAATAAACGTCATAAAATCAGCTTATCCACCTACAGAGTCATACGTTCTCTACTTCGGGAAATCCTGGTGGGCAGACAGGGTCCTAAATGTTGGTTTCATGTCCAGCATTTGTGCCCTGACTCTTTCACCTGCTTGGTGAGTAAATTCTGTTTGTTTATGTCTTTCTTCCCACCTCCTAAGATAGAGGTACCCTGCGCTAGCCGACTTAGCCACGAGGGTATGAGGATGCCTGCTGACCCTGACCAGTCAGGGGACATTTGTGAAAACATCACACACGCAAGCAAAAGAGTAATCTGGGCATTTTTCTCTAGTCCTCTGGAGAGCCTGAGTACCACCCAGGATTCATCAGACATTTTTTTCTCTGTTAAAACTATCCAGGGTAATTTTCCTTTTGCTTTTCTTTACAGCAGCTAAAAACCTCAACAGCCATCTTCCCCCCATTTTCCTCTCCACTGTCGTTACCTGACAAACACAATACAACCAAGGTCACAAACATTGCCCAAAGCATCACTTACAGTCCTAGCACCATAGTCAACTATTTCCACTTGGTGGTACTTATACACAATTCTTGTCCATGGGCAGATGTGTTTTGATCACAGTTGCAAACATAGTATAAATGGAATTTTATAATTTTTAAATCATTAACCTTATAGTCTACACTGTTTTACTCTTTCTGAGAATTGTACACTTCTTATTTTCAGATCAGTTCATTATTGCTTCAAGTTTATATACCATAATTTCATGAACACCCCCCTAAGTGAGAAGCATTTGCAAATCAACCTTTGGATAATACAGATAATACTATAGTGATATCTTTAAGCATGTAGATTTTTTTCATTTCGTAAATCATTTCTAGAGAAAATTTTGAGAGTTGAGATTAATCAGATAAAAATATTATACACACACACACAAGCTGTTTAAAGATGAAGATGAGTCAGGTAAGGATATATACTTACATATGTGTGTATGGTGTATGTATGTACATGTATACAGAGTAGCCATAAGTAGGTGTGCAAGTGCTCTATAATTATGTATGTAATTTTTTTAAATTTTATAAAAGAGAGTCTTCCATTTAATACTCTACTGGAGCATTTGCTTTGTTTATAATCTCAATAACAATCGATTAATTGATATATTACATAAAACAGATTTTAGTAGACATACACAGTATGTACCACACTCATTTGTTTCATTGTATTTCTTTGGATTCTATTGGGAAGGAACCTTTTGTTCACATGTAATGTTACAGTTTATCACCCTGTCCTAACAACAATGATGATTTAAAAAAAACCCATAACTAACAAATAAGATGTATTGAAAGCTTGCTAACATCAAATAGGCTCTTAGAACTTTTAAGTCATTTTTAGACCCAGCCAGGTAGGTACAATAATTAACTTCAGGTCGCAAGTCTGGAGACTGCTGTAAATAGAAGTTGAATAACTGAGCAAGTCAGCAAGGGCAGAGCTTGTCTGTTTAGCCAAAGCTCATACTTTATTGTAAACAAAGAATAAAGCTGTAAAAGTTTGAGGCAGAAATCAGTCAGATTTTCTCCACACTGAGAACATTGCAGACACCTGGGATGCCTGGAAATGCTTTCATGAAGCCAAAACCTCTTTCTGCCAGAGGGCACTCCCTAAGTATTTAAGAATGCACTGTGCATCTTCTTCTATGGAGGTACCTGATGCTTTGCAAGCCCTGAGTGTACGCCACGCTCATCCTTACTCACATTCCTATTATTTTTCATCCTCCTGAGTGTTGTGAGGATATAGTAGAGTATTTCCCAAACTTCAGTTTTTTCTTACATGCCACAGTCATGATTTGACATCATATATGCTCTGTGCTATGAAATAATAACAATGTCTCTTATTGAGCACTTAAGTGTCTGCTGTAGGTTAACTCGTTTCATTTTCACTGCAATCTTACACGATTGAGTGCTATGATCCCTATATCTTAAATGAGAAAACTGGTAGCATAGACGTTGATTTGATTTGGTCACGGTTGCAGAGCCCCTAAAGTGGTAGAACCTGCCTCTTAATTAAATGCTACTGTTGCAATATGTTTATCTTTTTCCTAAATAATGAACAATCTTTTTGTTTCCTCTTTAATCATATACCGCTCTTAGTCTCATGCTAAGCTCATGATCCCTGAATCACAGGGTCAACAGGTTAGTTATATATTTTTTTCCTAAAATGCATTAAAATAAACACATAATTATTGCAATAAAAAGGATCACCATAAAATCAGCTTATCCGCCTACAGAGGCATGCATGCCCCACTTCAGGAAATCCTGGTGGGCATTCAGGGCCCTAAATATTAGTCTCATGTCTTGCATATGTGCCCTGACTCGCACCTGCTCAGCAAGTAAATTCTGGTTTTCTCCTGCCTTTGTGTGCTGAAGTGCTTTCAAGCTTTTTTTCCTATAAAATGAGACTTTGAACTTTTGCCACTGTGTGAGAGGATAAGGGTAGGAGTAAGATTTAAATGAGAAACATTATGAAAGCAGCTAATCACCACACTTAGCGCAGAGTGATTTTTTTTTTTAAATCTAGTATAGGTGGCACCTGTTCTGTGGAAAGTATGTACATTTGTGTGTGTCTGTATACAGACACTCAGATCCTCCTCCTCATAGCAGACCTGCAGGACACACAATACCATGTCAAAAAAGTAGAGAAGTGGAATCCAAGGAGCTAAGAAACTTACATGCAGTGTAATTGAGGTAATGGAGGCGGTCAGCATTTGAAGCCAGGTCTGATTGCATCCAAGATTTGTATTCTTTATTATTTCCAAATGTTATTCCTTCATCCTTTCTTTTTTTTTCCAACTGGACAAATGGAATCAGTTGGTCTAAATTCCAGACACTGACCTGGGCGCTGACTGAACACAAAATAATAAGCTGCATCCTCTTTCCCTGGGAGGCCAAAGTGATGCCTGAAGCAGATAACAATCGAATATTCACAGTATTGAGTGGTAAAGCCTGTACATGAGATTTTTACAGGATATTCTGGGGCCCAGAGGTGATGGTTGGTCTGTCAAGAATTGTGAGGCAAAGAAAGGAATTCCTCGGAGCTAAAAGCCCCACTGTTGGCCTTTTCACTGGGTCTCTCCTGCCTCCTTCATTGAATTGAATTTTTTTTTTTCTAATTTCAGGTTAATGTGAGGGTACAAACAAGCAAATCACAGTACTTGAATTTGTTAGGGAGAGTTCCTCTTGTAGCGATGTCCTGCACCCAAAAGGTGGTGTACCACACACTCCAACGCTGTGCCCATTCAGTGGGAGCACCCCAAACCCCCCTCCCTCATTCCCCCTCTCTCCAACTTGCACTGAAATGAGTTTTTCTCCTACGTGGGCATGAATTGGATCACTTATTGGCTTATGTTAGTGTTGAGTACACTGGATATTTGCTTTTCCATTTTTGTGGCACTTTGCTGAGGGGAGTGTGTTTCAGCTCCACCCAGGTTAATATGGAAGATGTGAAGTCACCAAAAAAATAAAAAAGAATTGCGAGGCACCAGGCAAGTGTTACTCGGTGTGCTTTCAGCTACTTGCATCCCAGGCTGAATGTCACATGTTCTTTCCCAGGGCAGGGATGCTTAGGGGCCTCCTTCCCCTGATGGAGGCAGGATCTTAGGCGGGTGTTAGGCACGGGAATTGCCAGCTCTGTTCCTACTCATTATTCCATGGGAGGAAATACATTTGGCAAAGGAAGGAAGCTGACAATCTGCTGGGGGAGAAAGAGCTTCCTCGCTGAGAGCGGGAACATGGCAGTCACACACTCACTGTAGACTTGCACTGTTACCGGCTCTGTGCTGGATGCTGGGGTCGTGGAGCCGCACTGGGGGCTCACAGGAAAGGGTTGCACAGCCAGCACGGAAGCTGCGGGGTCATCTTTATCCAGGTTGCAGAGGACTTGCGTGCTGGACTGTGGGGTGAGGGTGTATCTTGTAAGTAATCAGAGCTACTGAAGGCCATTAAACAGAAAATAGGCATGAACAATAATAGCTTTATGCTTTACAAAGATCATTCCAGGAGAATTACTGAAAATAGAGACACACTGGGTGGTTGCCCCCAGGGTCAGGGAACTCAGACCTCAGTAAATTCACCCGTTTCCCTATCTTCAGAACCCGAATACAATCAAACAGAAGTTGGATTGTGAAAAAAAGAGTAAGTTCATGTTTTCTTTATTCTGAGGAAGAACTAGGAACTGAAAAAATATATGTGAAAAAGGTCACATCCTTTTCCATTTGCAGCTGATAGAGACACAACTAAAAACTGAGTACGGCCAAAAGCGATGCTTTGTTCACGTAACTAAAACTGCCGGGATAATTCAGCTTCGGGCCAAGCAGAATTTTAAGGGCTCAGAAACTGTCTTCAGGAATCTGATGATGTCAGCACAGTTTCTCTGTTTTATACCCTTTTCAGTTAAATTTTTCCTCACATTGACAGGACAGCTTTCAGAAGCTTCAGCTCCACTCTTTTCTCTGAACTTTGAAGGGATTCTGTTCCCTAATGTTTTGAAGAGAGTTCTCAGCTCTGTGTCTCATTTGTGTATTCAGCCTGATTTAAACCAAATACTTCGGGCAGCGCGGAAGAAATAGTTCCAAAGGAGAAAATCAGAGCGGTGGTTTTTCTCTTTGTTGTTTGTTTGTTGGTAGTTTAGTTAAAGAAAAAAAAGTGGATCACAGGTGAGCCAAGTCAATAGACGTACCCCACAATAATGAAGCCCACATTCTATTGATGGTGCATCTCCAATCAGTGATTCTTAATCAAGGACAATTTTGCCTCTCCCAGGGGACACTGGAGACAGTTTTGCTTGTCATGACCTGGGCCACTAGCATTTAGAAAGCAGAGTCCAGAGATGCTGCTCAGCTTTCAAGGACACACAGTAAAGTCCCCCGCAACCAACTGTTATCCTGCCCGTCAATAGCACCAGGGTGGAAAACTGGTCTAAGTGATGATTTGCCTGATTTCCTGATAGGGAATTCCCCACCAGGAAAGGTGATCAAGCAGAGACTGCTTGGCTGTTTATTTGGCAATGCTATCATTATTATTTCCAGGGCTTCGGGGCAGTCCAGCCACGTCAAAGCATCTCATGTCTAGTTTCCACGTAGGCATGGCATGTAGACTTCAAAGATCCTATAGATGGCAGGTTATGTATAATTCCTGTGAAATTACCTGCAATTTCCCTCTCTCTGTCCCGTTCAAGAAAGCATAGCCTATGCTTATTTACACCGCACACTCCCCTGCCCTCCCTTACACACAGATTCAGAGGCACTCTTCCTCACTAAGGAAGCATTCCCACCAACCAAACTCGGGAATCACTGACTGTCACCAGGTCTCTTCTGGCTCTGAGATTTGGTTATTCTAGGCATTTGGGCCCTTACCAATGAGAATGATTTAGGGTAAAGGGCTTAGTAAGAGAGATTATGGGCACTCAGGATTCATTCATACATCTGTTTTTCCAACAAATATTACTTAACATTATCTATTTGCTAGATACTATTCTATGAGCTAGGCAGGAAATAGGAATAAAAGATACACGTTTAGCAAGAACATAAAAATAAGTATAAAATAGTAGAATCAGTATTTTGATAACAATTATTTTAAGACATAAAGTAGAACCACAGCTCCAGGTCGTATGAACCACCATCAGGTTCTGGGAAGTGACATTTAAGCTGGGGATATGTATGAGTTATTCAGAAGAGTGAGTGGGGAGGGCCAGACAGAGGAAGCAGTCCAAAAAATGGCTCAGAGGTGAGAAAGATCCCAGTGGTGTTTGCCAATTTCCTAGTCTGCGCTATCTTAAGACAGGCTTGGGAGAAGAAGGTGCTGGGTTTCCTGGCTCTCTGGGTGAGCTGCCCAGGAATCCAGTCTGGAGCCCAATTCATCTGTCTTGACATTTCCATCTCTCCAGAAGTGAATTATTTCCCATTCACTCTTGGGGTGACATTTTCTCTCCAAAACCATGATCTGTAAAATGTCTCAAGCAGCAGTTCTCTCTGAAGGGAAGAAGGCCTGGAAGACGTGAGTGAGTTTCTGTCTTTTGCCAGGAGAGTTGGATTGAGCCCAGACACAGCAATTGCCAGAGACATTTGGGAGGAAACAGAGGGTGTGAAAGACACTGGATTCTAGTAATGGGATGAGCTTGCATCTCTCACACCTTGGGTAAAAATTCAGATGGCTGGTGAGGAGGGCTGATCTAACAATAAACGGAGACTTGACTATTTCAGAACCTCAACAGGGATCTTTGAAGAGTCTGCCCTCTTAGGTCCACCCCACTGCCCCCAGCCACACTGCAATTCTTTTTTTTGAGTCTCACTATGTCACCCTCGGTGGAGTGTCATGGCATCACAGCTCACAGGAACCTCAAACACTTGCCTCAGCCTCCCAAGTAACTGGAACTACAGGCGCCTGCCACAACGCCTGGCTATTTTTTAGTTGTAGTTGTCATTGTTGTTTAGCAGAGCCAGGGCCAGCTAAAATATGGTGCTCACCACCATACTTGAACCCACCAGCCTTGATGTATGTGGCTAGCATCCTACTCACTGAGCTATGGGCACCAAGCCACACACTGCAATTCTTATACTTCCTTCAAGCTTCTATATTTTCTCCTTGCTCATCCAGCTCAAGGAATATGGATAATCATCTTGCCTTGTGATTTACCAAACCAACTCTATTACACCCAGTGGCATTTCCCGGGGCCCAGCCCATCTCCTAAAAGGAGATTATGCTTTCTATGTTAACCTAAGGTACCTTCTGTTCTAAGCACAATATTTATCACATAGCACTATGGCTGCTTTTAAGATCATCCACCTAATATTGCTAGACTGCACACATTCCTCAAAAACAGGACATGGATCTTGCTTACCACCGTATCTGTGGCAAGCAATAAGTTGATTATAGGCATTTTCCATAAACATGTGATGAATGAACAAGTGAATGAATGGAAGAAGATTATGGGGAAAAATTAGAGCTAAAATAACCTAGTACCTGAGGTCATCCCACTAGGGAATGAAAGCCTCCTCATTTCGACCCAGCCCAGGCCAATTTCTGCTACAAACATAGATTGAGTAGAAGATAAATGCCCCCCTGGAGATTATTTTGGGTTTGGGAGTGTGTGGTGGAGGAAGGAGTGGGCAGTGTCTAACAATGGGAATCTGAAACCTTGGGGCTGTAGGATAAAGACCGGAGGAAGCCACGGTGGACACTTGCACGTGCTTTGCGGGGAGCTTTCCTCTGAGTACCGTTCTTCCAGCTCTCCGCCTCTGTCACTCTTTATCTCTCATACCCTACTGTCATCTCTGGTTTGTCCCAAGCAGAAGCCCCAGTGCCTCCACCCTTTTGCTGCCTGAGGGGCAGAATATATCTACAGTTTTACCATTTTCATCCAGAAATAGGTCATTTATTTCACCCACCCCAGACCCTAAGACACATCTCAGGATTTTCCTTCCACATTTCAGAATTTTTCAAACACACCCCTCCCTGACCCTACTCTTTATGCCAAAAACCTTGGCATGGGATAATAGAAATGTTTGTGGAAAGCTTTACTTCTAGAACAAAAATAAACAGGAATTGTATTGATCAGTGTTCTCCAGAGAAAGAGAAATCTCTCTCTCTCTGTCTCTCTCTCTCACACACACAATTGACTTATGGAATTTTGAAGGCTGAGAGGTCCAGAAACAAGGGAGCCAATGGCATAGTTTCAGTGCAGGAAAAAGAGGCTTGAGAAGCCAGAGGGCTAGTCTTGTAAGTTCCAGTTTGAGTCCTAGTCCAAAGGCAAAGAAAGCCTGATGTTCCAGCTCAAAGGTGCACCGAGAGAGAGAGAGAAAAAAAAATTCTTCCTTATTTATCCTTTTACTCTGTTTAGGCTGCCAATAGATTAAATAAGGCTGGGTTTTATTTAATACCCCTATACAAATAGGGAGGAATAGAAACACTCCCATAGACATACCTATAATACTGTACAATATTTATCCAAATATATGGGCACCATATAGCCCAGTCAAATTAACCCATAAAACTAACCATGAAGGGATATATTTTTAAAGTAATCAATCAATTAAAAATATTTATAAAATGTACATATTACGCCAGATATTGTGGTTGATGCTGAGGTTAGAGGAGGCAGAAAGACATTCACAATCCCTGCTCTCATGGCAGTTCCAGTCTGAAAGGAGAAGACCTCAATCCCAGCTAGTTATCTGAAATAGTCATGACAATAGCAGCTGCCAGCACAATCCATCTCAAATACCATCATAACGAATATACTATGAAGCTAAAGAACCTGCATCCAGCAGCTCTTTAATGTGAACTGGGCCAAACAGAGACTCCCCAGCCTGGTATTCAATGGCCTGTATCTGTATCTCTGCAAATGTTGCTGCCTGGTTCACATCATCCTATCCAACAAGGTTAAGATCCTTTATAACTTATTAATCCTTGTTGAATTGATATATTGTAATTTGTTGCATCTAGATATTTTATATAAGCATCAGATAAGAAACCAAAGCTTAAAGAAGCTAAGGTACTTGTCTAAGCTCCCAAAGCTAGAATTGGAATGCATGCATTCTGCAGGGAGGTCAAGATCAGAAAACAAAGTAATTTTAAAAGCATTAGTGTTGGGAGGTGTGGAGAGGATGGATCTGCATACTCTATCCTCTGTGATGCTGTAAAAAGGGGAAGCCCATATTGTCAGATTCTAGGATGTCTTAGATGTTATAGAATAGCCTTAGTCTAAGAAACATGGTACAGGATGAAAAAGGAACAGAAATGGACAAGAATGAGTGTAGAGAAGGCTTAGAACAAACATCTTGCTTCTGCACATTGGAAAGAAGTCCCACCACAGGTTCTAGTAGCCCATACTTCAGCCCCATTCAAGACTCAGGAAGGGAAATGTGTCACTAGATACCTATGACTGAGGAAGTTAATGCTCACCAAGATTCCCAGGGGCCCATCTCCAATTTTAGCCTCCATGGTCAGTTAAGCTATATCCCTCCTGACCAATGGGATGGGAGCAGAACTGATATCCATTAATTCTAGCCCAAGATTGCTAAAAGTTAGTGTGTATCCTTCCTAGCTCCCTTTCCATACTATGGTATATATGGTGTCTGCATTTTCTAGATGGTATAGTTACATAACAGGAGGGCCATTGATATCCATCACATATTCCCCAATAAGATATTATCAACTTTTTAAAAATATATGAAAGTTGGGAGAATTATACAGTGAATACCTATATGCCTATCACTTTAGTTCTACTAAATAGAATAGAATAGAATAGATTATTAATTAATATCATACATGCTTTATCACACATCATCTATTCATCCTTAAATCTATTAACAAGTCTTTTTTTTATTATTTATTTAACTGAGTAACACAACTTGGTTGGACTGAAACCTTGAGATTTCAAATTTTCTGTTGTATCAGCTGACATCAGTTATTCTGACTACTAAACATTATATAAAACTGAAGTCAATTTAATGGTTTAATTCTAAAGCATTTAGAAACATAGTCACCTAGAGAACTAGTCAGAGACCGCATTCTGGCCTGATCCAAGCTATGTCTCACAGAATGAACTTAAGTTTTGCAGGTAGCAAAGAATAAATGCACAATCTGAGATCCTTGAAGCAGGCGCCTAAGTGATCTGTGAGTGGTCAGTGAACTTTCTCGCCTCAGGGTTACTTACGCAAAAATAAATAAATAAATAACTTCATCAAAAGCAATTATACCATCACATGAGAAAATTCATTATGTGTAAATCTCCTTTATCATTTCTTTAACCCTCCTCCATTTCTAAGGGATTTTTATTTTGATTTTTATATGAAATTCCTTATTGAAGTGAAATTTATGCAAAAACAATTAATCTGTTAAAGTTTCCGAGTTGGTAGTATTTACACCTTCATAATGTTGTGCAACCACTTACTTTCTCCTGTTTTAAAATTTTTTCATCATTCACAAATACCCCAAACTCTTTAAGCAATCATTCCCCACTCCCCTCCCCTTATGCCCTGCTAACCTCTAACCTGCTTTCTTTCTCTTTGTGGATTTGTCTGAGGTTTCAATATCCATAATATATAAAGAACTCTTACAACGCAACAACAAAAAGACACCCCTCATGTTTAAAATGGAAAAAAACTGTAGACCTTTCTAGATACACAGATGAGCAAAAAGCATATGAATATATGTTCAATGTCATTTGCTATTAAAGAATTACAAATCAACATGATGAAATGTCACTTCATATCCATTATGATGGTTTTAATTTTAAAAAAAGAACGAAATGATATGTATGTGGGAAAACATAAAAAAAATAGGAACCTTTGTGCATAGACGATTCAATTATAAAATGGTGCATAAACCAGTTTTGGCAGTTCCTCAAAAAACCAAACATAAGGTTAGCTATGTAACCTAGCACTTCCATGCCCACGTATATACAAGAGACATGAAAACATAAGTTTTCACAGAAGTTTCACACAGAAATATACATGGATTTTTATTCATGATAGCCAAAATATGGAAATAACTCAAAAGCCCATCTTTCCTGTGACTGACAGATACTTAACAGAAAAATAAGATTTATTCCATCATAACTTTCAATACCACATTATTTTGAAATAATGTTTATATTTCCATTGCAAGTAAAGCAAATGGTGATGCTTGTGACACTCACAAACGTTTATTCCTTGCTATACTTTCAATGAGACTTCCTTTCACTAGTTATATTTCTGTTACTGATATTCACTGTACCATCAATATGTTTAGAATATAACCCTCATGAGTTTCCCATTTCAGACCAGAATCATTCTTCATCTTTCTCAGGAGAGATTTTCTGATTACAGGGTGCACGTAGGTCATTACTCCTTGTTTATCTGGGCCTTAGTTGTGGCTCCCAGGTAGTGCATAATCTTGAAAGGGACAACTTCTCAAACTCATCTTCTTTGCCCCTCGCTCAATGTGCTCTAACTACTCTGGGTTCCTGGGTCAATACAAGTTCAGTTCCATTTCAAGCTTTGTATTTGCCAAGAATAGCCTTCCTCTTGCTATTCCCATGGGTTCTCCTCTTTACTCAGGGCTGAGCTTACTTATAGACTCAAAGAATTCTTTCCTGACTCTCATCCAAGTAGCCTCCATTCCAGGTCCTTCTCTTTCACATCATTATGTTTAATTCCCTACGTGAAATTTAGCACTTGCTCCCCTTACCTTGTATCTTAACTTTAAGATAAAGGTTCATTTGTTTGTTTTCTTCTTAATTTTCCGCCTCTCCATACAAGAATGTGTGCTCCATGACCATAGGAGACTCTTTGCTCTATGTCTAGAGATGGCACAGCATGTTCTCAATAAATATGTGTCTAACTAGTAAGGTAACTATACTACCACTCTTAAGGACACTTACCAAGAGCTTGGGAACTCTAGAAGGCTTTGCCAAGGAAGTAACATTTGGCAAGAGCCATTAAAGATTAGTAGAATCTTTCAGAAAGAAAGGATTACAAAGACTCAGAGGAGGAAATTAGCATTGATGAGCCCATGTCTGGAACCAGTGATGTCTGAGCAACTCTGGGCATCCTGAGTAATTGCCATGTGCCAAGCAGTGGGCTAAGCACCTTACAGACGTTACCTCAATCAATTCTTACAGTGATGTTACAAATGTCATATTTTGTACATAAGGACATAGATTCCCTGATTTAAAAAAAAAAAAAAAAAAGCTTGTAGAAAAGGACATAGTGATTCTGTGTCAGAACTGGGATTTGAGTCCTATGCTTGCATATCGTGCTTTACTGATGCAGTGGAAGGAGCAGGAGGTAACAGTGGGACCTTGGGGAAAGCATGAGCTTGGAGTCATTGTATGCCAAGATAAGAAGTTTGGATCCAATTCCACTGGAATTGAGGATCTTTCTTAGGAAAGGAAACCATGACTAGATCTGCAATTTAGTCATATTATTGTCCAGTGTGAGATGGATGTGAGCAGCTTAGGGGGGATACAGTTAAGATATAAAGAAGTTGGAAAGTCTAGAAGAGGGAATATGATAGTTTTGACTAGTGATACCAGAGATACACCGGTATGGATTTATATCACAGGGGAAGGGGGTTTAGAATTGACAGGATTCAGAAGCTAGTTGGATAAATGGTGACACAAACTCCTAATGAGAGAAAAAATAAAGATACTCAGGCTCTAAGATTCCAACTTCAACACACCTGAATGAAACAATACCTTCAGGTCCAGTTACTGCTTTCTGCAAAAAAGGCAGAGCCAAACTCTCAAAGCTCCAGAGGAGTCTGCCATGCACTTGCTCTCTTCCTCATTCCTGTGTGTAATTAGTTATAATATCCAGACTATTCTACCTCTCCTTAAATTACCTCCATCTCTCCGTACCTCTCAGTGTTCATGCCACTACTGCAGACAGACAGGTACTATCATGCCCTGCCCAGGCTGAGTGGCCTTCCCACATCCTCTCTTGAAACTCTCAAGATTAACACCATTCAAGAGTGTCCAATTGCTTTTATCCCAAATCAGTAAGGAGGGATACAAAAACTGGCATGATGTGTGTATTCAATTCTGCCTGCTTCTCCAGCTAATCTTGATTTATAAATTTTTATTTTGGTATTTTCATATAACAAATGTATTTAAAAATTACAAATATAATACATGGAACTCCCATATTGTCTTGGCTCAGAGTCATCAATTCTTTGCATTTTGCCCATTTGATTTGTCATTTTCTATTAATCAATTGATTTGTTGATCAATAGAGACAGAGATATCCCTTTTTGTTCTAAGTTATCTTGTTTATTTTCAGAGTGTATTACTAAAAATGAGATCATTCTCTTACATGGTCAATTATCACAATTGGGAGTTTTAATACTGATTCAATACTACTAGATCGTCCATAGGTCATATTCAAAATTTGTCAGTTGTTCGAATATCCTTCTAAGCTCTTTTGATTTTGCAATCTAGGATACACTCCAGAATCATGCATAGAATTTAGTTGTTGTCTCTCTCAGTCTGCTTTAATCAAGAACCATTCCTGGCCTTTCTTTGTTTTTTTGTTTGTTTGTTTGTTTGTTTGTTTTTGGCTGGGGCTGCTTTTGAACCCGCCACCTCCGGCATAGGGGGCCAGCGCCCTACCCTTTTGAGCCACAGGCACTGGCCCCTTTCTTTATTTTTTTGACATTGATATTTTTTAAGTCTCTCTATTTGCAGTTGCCTAATGTTTCTCCATGACTGGATTTGGGTTGAGAATGTTGGCAGAAACTCCATGGAGATCATGCTGTGTTCATCTCAGTGTATCATATTACTGGGGCTCACAGAGTCAAGTTGTCCCAATACCTATGATACTAACTTTGACTACCTGCTTAAAGTGGTATTACTAAGTTTCTTCATATCAAAGTTTCTGTTTTTTCTTTTGCTATTAATAAGTATCTTGTAAGAAGATAAGTAAATATCCTGGTCCACATAAAACTTTGGCCCACCAGTTTCATCCTGCATTGATAATTTTCTAACTTGGTCATTTCCTGTATATTTATTAATAATATTCTTCTAATGAGGAAGCGCTATCTCTTCCAAAGGCATTTATTCATGTATTTGTTTATCAATTTATGCCACTTGATCCATTGGTTTTCTATTTCACTTGACAGAATAGAACCAACTTCAGTAGAATTTAATTTTATGAACAAATTGTTCCTGAACTGGCCAGGGGTTACCCCTTCAGTCTGCCTCTTTTAATATGTTCCTATGATTCTGAGCAAGTTGTTATGATAAGGCACAGATGATTCCATCTAGCTAACCTTCTGCTACTTTCTAAGATAATCTCTTGTCCAGCAAAACTGGAATTTTTCTCCCATGAAGTATTACAAACTTTTCTTCCCGCTTTAAGGCTCCTGGGCATCTGTCTGACTATCTACACCTTCTCCCCTCCTATTATATCTATCTGACACTTAGTATGAGTACAACAAATATTGTTGATTAAATAAATAAAAGTGTCTCCCAAAAAGTAGATTTCTATGTGGGGTCAGAGGATAAAAATATGGATGCATAAGTAAAAATTGTAAGTGACCAGATTCTGCTCAGAGCAACAAGGAACTTGGAAAAGTATTCAGGCAGGTGCTTTTGAACCTTTGCCATTGATGGTACGAGAGAAACCCTGATCTGGGGGGTAGGGAGAGAATAAATGGACTGGATGACCTCTGAGGTTTCTTCCTATTCTGAGAACCTGTAACTCTGCTATTCTATGAGTGCAGAGGTGAGTAGAGTGCTAATCTTCCTTTTTTTTTTAGTATTTTCCCTAGGGCACCCAGGAAGTATGATAATTTTAGATGGAAATTTGTCAGTCAAGGTTGTCCTTGGTTAGGAAGAGTTAGCAAGCATGCTCAGGAAACATCCAGTTATGGCGATTTATTTTTTTCCAACATTCCAAAGCATAATGACACACTTTTCAACAGGAAGGAAGGATGCAATTACCAGCAGTTATTTGCCTTAGGAATCACTGTGGTACAGATGAAAGGTAGTGAGTTGGACTAGTGAGGTTATTCTTTTTGTTCCATGTTTACTGGTTAAGATACAGGACTGGATTAAGACCTACCTTATCTATCCAATAGGTGCAGGAGATTTATAATACTCCAACTTAGTGAACCTCAATTTTCTCATCTACAGAACAGGGAAATAAAGCCTGCCTTTCAGGGAAACTGTAAAGATTGAATGAGATAATGTAGGTGAAATGATAGGCAAAGAGCAAGATACCTACTAAGCACAAAATAGGTAAGTGATTGCTATCGTTATATGCATGACATTAAGCAAGTCTGCTAAGCAGTGTGAGCTTTATGCGGTACATATATTTCACTGAATACTAATAATGCATATCTCACAGGGTTTTGTGGAGGCTTTGTTGCCCCGTGGCATGTGTGTGTTCCTGGCATACTGACACATTCTTAGTAAACGTTCTGATATGTTGTTTAAAATTTAATCTGATATGCAGCAATCTATACAAGAGGAAAGTTTAGGCTTTAGCAATATGATGTTCTTTTAATTAAATTCTCAGACTGAAGATTAGCAAAACATAAGGGTCTTTCATGCGGCTTTTCCATTTACAAATTTATATCAGACAGGATTTAATTGAAAAATACCTCTTTCTATTTGGTCTCCAAAATATGAAGGTAACTAAAAAGGCTGTGACATTTTTAAATATTTCATATCAAAATGAGAAAGTATTTTTTAATGCAAAGTGCTTTGGGCTTCTTGTTTTTGATAATGAGACCCTATGGGGTGATGGAAATTACTTTTATGACAAGTTCAGAGTTGACTTGTTCTAACCAACTGCTTCTTATTTTCTGGACCTACTCCGTCCACCTGCAGTAGCCTGGGTAATTCGCCAGACAACTTGAAATTGCCCTATAGGTTCTCTACGCTAGTGTGGCCACCCCATGTACTTTACATCTGATACCCTCCTGTCACCCTCTGCATCATTTCACGTGATTTATGATCTACCTGCATTTCCACCCTTATTGCTGCTTTACTCATCCCTGTCCTCCTAAAAAATAACCTTCTCTTTCAAATGCAAGCTCAAACCCCTGCTATCTCGTCACAGCCTATCAAACTAAGGAAAGAGTTTAACTATAGGGTTTGAATGGGCAGGAGAGATTGGTAGAATTACAAAAAATAGTGATAGCTCTACACTGGGAGAAGAAAGGGAGAGGAAATTTGCATTGGGTGACACGAGAGCACTAACTCAGTCAGTCTATCATAGAAGGAGGCCAACGACGAGGTGGGAAGGAAGTTGATCAATCAAAAAATAATAGAATGAGAGGATTATTTTAAAATGCAGAAGTAACAACCAAGAGAACAGAGAAAAGAAATGAGTTAAGGTGAAGGCAAAAGGGGAAAAAAGGCTCAGCAAATGATTTCCATTTTTCATTAGAAATTCCCTAATATTTTATACTTTCATCCATACTCATCTATTGGTTGGATAAGATAAAAAAATTAAATCACTTCTCTCACGTCCCTGGGTAGCGCCTCCTGGATGCCTGGATATTATTACACAATGTGTATAATTATGTTTTTGTGTGTTTATCTCCTTCGTTAAACTGTGAGTGCCTCACAGGCAAGTTGTATATCATCGTTTTCACCATAGTGCTAACAGGTTCGTTGTATAGTAAATATGCAGGAGAATATTGTTGAAGTAATTCAGGGTACTAGGGTTGTGGAAAGGAAGAGAGACAGACATACATTTAAGAAGTTAATTCAGTCATCATACTGCTGCAACAAGCCACTGACTTAAGTGGTCTGGAGAATAGCCACACAGTGCGAGGTGACAGTAGAACAAGGGACCACAATGAGTGCTGAGATGTAGGAGGGAGATTGGGGGGGGTCTGACCTATGGAAACGATGCCTCTGCTGAAAGCTGAAGTATGACAGGTGCTAAAGAGCCAACATGGAGAGAATGTATTCACTTGCAAGAAGCGAACCAAGAAACGGACATTCTGCTCTTCCTGCAACTTAATATCCTGGGGACAGAGAAAAGAAGCCTTCATCCAGATGTTTTCAGAATTCAAGCCAATAAGAGATTCAGGAGCAATACGTCATGAGTGGCGAATCTGTATTAATGTACACAGCTATGATTTAATTAAAAAAGTAAAATAAAATAAAAATGTTGAAAGAGGAAGGGGCTATTACAGGAAATTGTATGAAATACCTTATGAATGCCATTTAAAGAAAGGGTTAGGGATATCTGGTGATTACAAATGAGTATGCAGCTATGTCTCTCATTTAAAAACACAATTAAATGAAGCAAAAACAAGTTTTGATGCCATTTCTCTTGTCTGCTCCTGTCCTATTTCTTTGGTCTCTTTGGCTATAAAATACTAGTTTTCTACATGTTCTATCTCTAGTTTTCTTCTCTTTCTCTCTTAATCTTGCTCCACACAAACTGTTCTTCTCCACATTGCTAGTGACCTCCAAGTCACCAAACCCTGTGTCAACAGAAGAGAAGCCATACTCTGTAAAATAATTTAAAGAGGCTTATTCTGAGCCAGAGTTAAGGACCATGACCCAGAGCCACACCAAGAAGCCTTGAGCAAGCAAGTGGAGTCGCAGTAGTGAGGTTACAGTTTGGTTTTAGACATTTCAGGGAGACAGGATACAGAGTTACAGATAGGGTCATAAATCAATACGTGGAAGGCATACATTGGTTTGGACCAAGAAGGTAGGACATCTCAAAGTAAGGGCCCACAGATTAAAGGTGTGTTTAAAGATCTTCAGCTGACAATTGAATGAAAGAGTTAGGCTCTGTCTACTAGACCGGGAGTCAGTGAAAAGGAATGCTTAAAATAAAGGGTCTGTTAATCAGTAACAAAGTATAGGACTCTACACCCAGACCCAAGTGGTTTGTGGTGTATATTGAGTCTTGCATAGCCTTAGGCCTGTTAATGAGTCATGAAGGACATCTCTAAGAATGGAAGGGGGCCATGATGAGGTATGTCTGATTTCCTTTGCCATGGCTGGCAATTCAGTTTTAGGGGATCCCCTGGGCCAAAAGAGGGTTTGATCAGTCAGCTGCTATGTGGGGGAGGTTTAAGATTTTATTTTAGTTCAAAGCCACATAAAAAAATAAAAGAGTAAAACACATACAGTCATTTTAACAAATGAAGAAAAATAGTTTGATAAACTGTAACACTCATTTGTAATTAACAAAAACTTATAGTAAGATATGAATAAAAGAAAACTGTCTAATTTAATGGATGAGACCTATTGAAACCCTTTAGCCAAAGTCATACTTAACTTTGAAGCACTGAGTGTTTTCTCTATGAATTAAGAAACAGGACAAAGATATTTGCTCAAACACTTCTACTTGCTATTTTATTTATTTAGTTAGTTAGTTTTGTTTTCTTCTGCCAAAAGTCCTTCTACTTGATATTATATTGAAGCCAGTATCATAAGAAAAGAAAAATATATACAAAACACCTGTACTGGAAAAAAAAAAAAGAAATAAAGACAGCTATTTTATCTGGCAGTTTAAAATTCCTTAGAAAATTCTAAGAAATCTATAAAACAGACACTAAAACTAAAAATTAAATTTAATAAAGTTACAGAATAAAAGTTGATATACAAAGCCTAATTATATTTTCGGATACTAACAAGAACAATTAGATAATAAAATTAGAATGACAATTTCATTTATCTTAGTGCAAAAACCTAAAATACTCAAAAATAATTTTAGCAAAAGACATGCAATATTCTTCTCTGGAAACTACAAAGAATCACTGAAAGAAATCACAGACAATCTAAATAAATAAAGAGATATACCATGCTCATACATGCAAACACTGAAAATTGCTAAAATTTTACTTCTTTCCAATCCTAATAGAGTTAATAAAAATCTCATTCAAAATCCCAGTAACTGTTTTATAGAAATTGTAAAGTTGATTATCAAATTTATATGGAAAAATGAAGGAACTAGATTATAGCCAAAACTATATTTTGGAAAAAGAAATAATTTGTAGACTTAATATTACCTGATTTTAGGACTTACTACAAAACTATGGTAATCAAGACAATGTGTTATTAACAAAATTATAGACATAAATATCAATGAAATCAGACAGAAAGTCCAGAAATAGACCCACAAACACATGGTCTACCAATATTTGACAGAGGTACAAATGTAAATTAATGAAGAAACAGTTGTCTTTTTAAGAAATGATGACAGACCAACTGGATATTTATATAGAGAGAAATCAACATTGCTCCTGATCTAATGTTATATATAAAAATATGATGCATATTTCAAGATGTAAATGATAAAAATATTAAAATTGTAGAATAAAACAGAGGAAAAAAATCTTTATGATCTTGAGTTAGACAAAGATATCCTGGATAGAACACAGGAACTCAAAATCTTATGTCTGGTAGGAGTGATCTGAAGGAACTGCTCTTCCTAATTACTCAAAGAAAGCTCCTTCCAACTGAGATTCCCAGAAGGCTGAGGAGGCAAATAGAGCTGAGATGTGAAGGAAGAGATCTTCAGAGAGCTTTAAAAAAACGCCAATTTAAGAACTGTCCTTTCTATGCCAATTTTCTTAAGTGTTCTGATGATGAAATGATGCTGAATATTATCAAAAGCTTTTTCTGCATCAATTGAGAGAATCATATGGTCTTTGTTTTTTATTTTATTGATGTGATGTATTATATTTATAGATTTGCTTACGTTGAACCAACCTTGTAACCTTGGAATAAAACCAACTTGATCATGGTGTATAATTTTTTTGATGTGTTGTTGAATTCTGTTTGCTAAGATCTTATTGAATATTTTTGCATTGATATTCATTAATGATATTGGTCTATAATTTTCTTTCTTTGTTGGATCCTTTCCTGGTTTGGGGATCAGGGTGATATTTGCTTCATAGAATGTGTTGGGAAGTATTCATTTTTTTTTCTATGCTTTGTAAAAAGTTGTATAATATAGGTACTAGTTGCTCTGAAAAGGTTTGATAGAGTTCAGATGTGAAGCCACTTGGTCCCAGACTTTTCTTTTTTGGGAGATTTTTTGTTGTTGATGCTATTTCAGTGATTGATATAGGTCTATTCAAGATTTCTAATTCTTTCTGGTTGAGTCTAGGAAGGTGGTATGCTTCCAGATATTGGTCCATTTCCTTCAGATTTTCATATTTCTGGGAAAAGAGTTTTTTGTAGTAAACATTGAGGATTTTTTTTGAATTTCTGAGGTGTCTGTTGTTATTTCTCCTTTATTGTTTCTGATAGATGATATTAGAGATTTTATTTTTCTGTTTCTGGTTAGGTTAGCCAAAGGTTATCAATTTTATTGATCTTTTCAAAAAAACAACTTTTTGTTTCATTGATCTTCTGAATGATTCTTTTGGTTTCAATTTCATTAAATTCTTTCCTAATTTGGTTATTTATTTTCTTCTGCTGGGTTTGGGGTTGTAATATTCTTCCTTTTCCAGTTGCTTGAGATGATCCATTAAGCTGTTGGCTTCTTCTCTTTCTATTTTCTTGATGAAGGCTTCCAATGCTATAAATTTCCCTCTTCAGACTGCCTTTGTAGTATCCCACAGGTTTTGAGAATTTGTGTCTTCATTATAATTTTTTTTCCAAAAATTTGGTGATTTCCTTCTTAATGTTGATGATTATTCAGTTTCCATGACTTTGTTTGAGTATGAAGACTCCTTTTGCTTTTGAGTTCAAATTCTATTCCAATGTGGTCCAAGAAGATACAAGGAATAATTTCTATTCTTTTAAATTTGCTGAGGTTAGACTTGTGTCCTAGGATATAATCAATTTTAGAGGATGATCCATGGGCTGATGAGAATGTAAATTCAGTTTTATTAGCATGTAATGTTCTGTAGAGGTTTATTAAATCCATTTGTTCTAGGGTCAGGTTTAAGTCTAATATTTCTTTATTTAGTCTCTTTTTGGAGGATCTATCCATAAGGGGTATTATAGAGGCCATCTACAGCAAACTCATAGTCAATATCATACTGAATGGTGTAAAAATTTAAAACATTCCCACTCAAATCAGGAATGAGGCAAGGATGTCCACTAACTCCTCTGCTATTCAACATAGTAATGGAAGTCTTAGCCATTGCAATCAGGCAAGAGAAGGCAATCAAGTGTATCCAAATAGGGTCACAGGAGATAAAACTCTCACTCTTCACTGCTAATATGATTCTATACCTGGAAAATCCCAGGGACTCAACTACAAAACTCTTAGAAGTGATCAAGGAATACAGCATTGTCTCAGGAAACAAAATCAATACTTATGAAACAGTAGCTTTTATATATGCCAACAATAGTCAAGCTGAAAATGTAGTCAAGGACTCTATTCCTTTTACAATAGTGCCAAAGAAGATGAAACATCTAAGAATTTACCTAACAAAGGACATGAAAGATCTCTAAAAGAGAACTATCAAACTCTGAGAAAAGAAATAGCTGAAGATGTTAACAAATGAAAAAACATACCATGCTCATGGCTGGGAAGAATCAACATTGTTAAAATGTCCCTACTACCCAAAGCAATCTACAGATTTAATGCAATCCCTATTAAAGTACCATACTTTAAAGTTCATACTTTAAAGAACTTGAAAAAATAGGGCTTGGTTTATATGGAATCAGAAAAAAACTCAAATAGCCAAATACATTACTCAGAAATAAAAACAAATCAGGAGGTATCACATTACCAGACTTCAGGCTATGCTATAAATCTATAGTGAACAACACAGCATGGTACTGGCACAAAAACAGACAGGTAGATGTCTGGAACAGAATAGAGAACCAAGAGATGAACCCCAGCTACTTACCATTATTTGATCTTTGATAAGCCAATTAAAAACATTCAGTGGGGAAAAGATGCCCTATTTAACAAATGGCACTGGGTGAACTGGCTGGCAACCTGTAGAAGACTAAAATTGGACCCACACTTTTCACCATTAACTAAGATAGACTTTCACTGGATTAAAGATTTAAACTTAAGACATGAAACTGGCTCGGCGCCTGTGGCTCAAGCAGCTAAGGCGCCAGCCACATACACCTAAGGTGGCAGGTTCGAATCCCCAGCCCGGGCCCTGCCAAACAACAATGATGGCTGCAACCAAAAAATGGCCAGGTGTTGTGGCGAGCACCTGTAGTCCTAGCTACTTGGGAGGCTGAGGCAGGAGACTCGCTTGAGCCCAGGAGTTGGAGGTTGCTATGAGCTGTGATGCCATGGCACTCTACCCAGGGGGATAGCTTGAGGCTCTCTCAAAAAAAAAAAAAAAGACATGAAACTATAAAAATACTAGAATAAAGTGCAGAGAAAACACTTGAAGAAATCAGCCTGGGCAAATATTTTATGAGCAGGACCCCCTGGGCAATTGAAGCAACACCAAAAATACATTATTGGCACCTGATCAACTAAAAAGCTTCTGCACAGTCAAAAATACAGTAAGTGATACAGACAGCTCTCAGAAAGGGAGAAGACATTTGCAGGTTATGTCTGTGACAAAGGTTTAATAACCAGAATCCACAGAGAACTCAATTGTATTAGCAAGCAAAGAGCAAGTGATGCTATCTCAGGGTAGGCAAGGGACTTGAAGAGAAATTTCTCTCAAGAAGACAGGTGCACAGCCTATGGACACATGAAAAAAATTCTCCTCATCCTTAATCATCAGAGAAATGCAAATCAAAACCACTTTGAGATATCATCTAACTCCAGTAAGATTAGCCCACATCACAAAATTCCAAAACCAGAGATGTTGGCACAGATGTAGAGAAAAGGAAACACTTCTACATTGCTGGTGGGAATACTCTTTTCCAATGTGTTCCTTTGGAAAGATGTTGGAGATCACTTGGGGATCTAAAAATAGATGTGCCATTCGATTTTGTAATTCATCTACTAACTATATATCCAAAAGACCAGAAATCACTTTATAACAAAGGTATTTGCACCAGAATGTTTACTGCAGCCCAATTCATAATTGTTAAGTCATGGAATAAGCCCAAGTGCCAATCAACCCATGAATGGATTAATAAATTGTGGTATATGTATGCCATGGAATATTATGCAGCCTTAAAAAAGATGGAGACTTTACCTTTTTCCTGTTTACATGGATGGAGCTGGAACATATTCTTCTTAGAAAAGTCTCTCAAGAATGGAAGAAAAAGAATCCAATGTACTGAGCCCTATTATGAAACCAATTTATAGTTTTCATATGAAAGCTATAACCCAACTGTAGCCCAAGAAGAGGGGAGGGAGAAGAAGGAGAGGTAGGGAGGGGGAAGGATGGATGGAGGGAGGATAATTGGTGGGAATACACTTATTTTACATTTAACAAGGATACAAGTTAAATTTACTAAGTGTAGAGTGTAAATGTCTTAACATAACAACTAAGAAAATGCAGTGAAAGCTATGTTAACCAGTTTGATGAAAATACTTCAAATGGTACATAAAACCAACACATGTAATGTACCCCATGATTGCATTAATGTACACAACTATGATACAATAAAAAAAATTCAGTGGGGGAAAGACTCCCTATTTTACAAATGGTGCTGGGTGAACTGGCTGGTGACCTGTGGAGGAAGACTGAAACTGGACATTTTAATTTCACCATTAACAAAAATTGACTCTCACTGGATAAAAGATTTAAACTTAAGACATGAAACTTAAAGATTCTTGGAGAGAGTACAGGGAAAACACTTGAAGAAATTGGCCTAGGAGAATACTTTATGAGGAGGACCCCCTGGGCAATTGAAGCAAAACCAAAATACATTACTGGGATCTAATCAAACTAAAAAGCTTTTGCACAGTAAGTAAAGCAAGCAGACAATGTTCAGAATGGGAGAAGATTTATGCAGGTAGGTTATGCTTCCAGCAAAGGTCTGATAACTAGAATCTACAGAGAACTCAAACTAATCAATAAGAAAAGAACAAATAACCTCATTTCTATGTGGGCAAGAGACTTGAACAGAAACTTCTCTGATGAAGACAGACACATGAAAAAAATGCTCACCATCCTTAATCACCAGAGAAATGCAAACCAAAACCACTTTGAGATATAATCTAACTCCAGTAAGATTAGCCCACATCACAAAATCCCCACACTACAGATGTTGGCATGGATGCGGAGAGAAGGGAAAACTTCTGCACTGCTAGTGTGAATGCAAGCTAATGTGACCTTTTTGGAAAGAAGTTTGTGCGATCCTGCAATTCCTCTACTAGATATATACCCAGATGATAAAAAATTATTTTACAACAAAGACATTCACACCAGAATGTTTATTACAGCTCGATTCATAATAGCCAAGACATGCAGACAGCCCATGTGCCCATTGACCTATGAATGAATTAACAAATTGTGGTATATGTACACCATGGAATACTAGGCAACCATAAAAAAGATGAAGACTTCACATCTTTTATGTTTACCTGGATGGAGCTGGAACATATTCTTCTCAGTAAAATATCTCAGGAATGGGGAAAAACGTATCCAATGTACTCAATACTACTATGAAATCAATACATAATCACCTATACATTCATATGAATGGTAAAACATAACTATAGTCCAGAAAGTAGAAGGGAAGAGGAGAGAGACGGGAGGGGGAGGAAGGAGAGTATTTGGGCAGACCTCACCTAATGCACATGATGCAATAGTACATTTCAAAACTATTAAGAAATGAGTATAATTGTGATGGATGTGTGATGGATGTGTTACTTAGCAATGTAAACATTTCACATGGTTTATCAAAGCAGTACACTGAACTCCATAAATGCATCAATGTACACAGTTATGATTTAATAAAAAATAAAAATATATAAACCCTACCCAAAGTCCTTTCTACCTTCATCTTGTTCCCTGAAGGTAGAGCTAAGACTACTTGGCATTATGCTTGACCTCACTGATGAGGTTCCCTTAATGAATGTCTGTTCAGTTCCACTCAGTTCAAAAAATATTGAATTGTCCCAGTGCAGTGCTTGGTGCTTTGCCAAAGAAGGGAGGACAAGCACAAGAATCATTTGGAGGGCTTGTTAAGTCACAGACTGCTAGACCCCATGTCAAACATTCCAATACAGGAGATCTGGGGTGGGCCCCAGAAACTTCCAAGTCTAACCCCCTTCCACCAGGGGTGATGCCGATGAGGCTGTTATAAGTCTGGGAACTGCACTTGACGAGCTATGCCTTTGAGGTAAAGATGAAAGGCACATGGTTTCTTGTCAGATTAGTGCTGTGCTGCTTGAAATCAGCTCCAATGGGAATATTTACACCAGAAAAATTGGCAGATGCGATAAGAAGATTATTTTTTCCCTAGGTAGCCTGTTGTTAACGTTTGCCACTACACTGTTGAATCATATGCAACTGCCTGTGTTCAAATTCTAGTTTTTTGTATTTTTTAATATATGAACCCTTGTGCAAAGCACTCATTAAGCCTCAGTTACTCCATCTGTAAGCAGGACCACCCCTAGAGGATTATTATAAAGTTTAATTGATAATGAAGTAAAACATGTATTTGGCACAATGCATAGCACATACTTATATCCTCACAATGGACCTGTTATAATTATTGGTAGGAGCAAGTGGAAATGTAAACACACAATTGAGATAAACTTTGATCCATGCTCTGATTGAAGGTTGTGTAGGATGTTTCCAAAGCACAAAGGAAGGCCTGAACTTTAAGATTGGAGGGGTATGTTCAGGGAAATATTCCTTTATCATTTCTTTAGAACCTGGTAGGGTAGATGTAAGTGGGAGCTGAAAGTGAGGGGTGTCAGGAAACCTGGGCTACCATCCAGCAACCTGATGAAATTAAGCAGTGGGACTTGATTCCCACACATCACAGCTCAAGTTCTGTGCACCGTTAAACACATGTCAGATCCAGTTTGTCATCTTTGATCACATCAATAGCCCTGTTTCTGTCGGCTCAAGCGTCATACCTGGTTGCTCTGGCATTACAGCTGTCTGCTCAAGACTTTCGTAATGAAAATGAGTGGAATTTATGCAACACTTCACAGTTTTCATAGCATTCTCACTTCCTTTCCTTATCTCAATTTCACAAGCAATAATTGTAAGACACACAGGTTTACTTATGCATTTGTCTGTCTGTTCAAAAGTATTTATTGAGTGCCTACAGTGTGCCAGGCACTACCCAACATGCTGAAGACAGTTAATGAACAAAATAGATATGGATCTTGTACTCGTAGAATGTATAGATTTTAACTTACTATTCATTCATTTCCTTTTTCAATTACCATTGGGAAAGCAGAAAGTGAGCTCATAACTAGGAAACTCAGGGAGTCTGAGAAAATGCCATCTACCCTCATTATCTTTTATTGATGAATAAAAAGAATTAGCCACTGGTGCCAGGTACAAGATAGAGAAGAGGATCACAGACTCAGAGAGGACTTAATACTGAGGCAGTGAGGAGACAGGTAATTGATACAGTCTATGAATTAAAATAAGGGCAGTGTGGCTGGACATCGGGAAGCAGAATGGAAATGGCAGGACAAACGGATGGAGAGAAAAGTGATGGTGTGATTACACAGAGCCATACTAGCCTTGTTAAGGACTTAAGTCTTTATCCTAAGAGAATTAAGGATTCTAAGCAAGGGAGTGATCATAGCCACATTTATGTTTTTAAAAACTCTCTATCAAGGAAGAAAATACCTAAGATAAAATATGAAAGGAGAATCTGCAAAATAAGTTGGATGTAGGTGGTGATAGAGATGGTAAGATCAAAGGTTAATCCCAGATTTGAGACATGATTATCTGGTTGGCTGGGATGCTGTCTACTGGAACTCAGAACACTAGGGGAAGATAAGTTTGGACAATCAAGGTATGAGGGACTGGAATGGTGCTATCATTTTGGCTGTATTGGGGATACTGTGAAATCTCTAAGTGGTGACCTCAAGCAGTCAGTTATAGATAAGAGAATAGACCTCAGAATAAAGACCTTGGCTAGAATTATATGGATGTAGTGTTATCACCTGCCATGTGGGGATGAGGGAAAGAGAGCATTGAAAAGGAAAAGGGCCTGGGATCACGCCCTAAGTAATTACAATTAACAAATGCTGAGGAGGAGTTGGAGAAGTGGAAGGAACATGGTGGGGAGTGTTGTGATAAATAAGTCAAGGAAAGAGCATGTTTCTACTTTCTAGCGAAACTGATCAATTATTCCAAATCCTGTTTAAGCAGTGAGCGGTAGAGTCAGGAACGGAAAGAGGTGCAGCAGTGTAGCCGTTGGGAGTAATTAATGATCCCAAAGGGAAGCATCTGGTAGAGTGTTGAAGGCAGGGGCTGGGTAGTGAACAGGAGCACAGAAGTGGAGTTAATGAATTTGCCAAGGCACTTGGCTGTGAAGAGGAGCAGAGTGTGAGATTCAGGATGCTTTTGTTTTACATTTCCTTTTTGTGCTGGTTACCATGCTTCCAACATCAAGTAACAGCCGCAAATCGGGTCATTCAAAAAACTAATTTTTTCCCCCCGGGTTATTTTTCAGTGAATTGGCTTTAGGGAAACTGATTTTCAGTGAATTGATCTGCAGCCAAATTCAGAAGTCCCTGTCAATAACAGTCAAGTACTTACCACATGTCAGGCACTGTGCTGGGGGCTATGTGTCTGTTCCCCCTTTATCTTCTCGGGAATCACTAGCAAGTAGAATGGAGTTGGGCTCACTTTGCCAGCCTAGAAACAGAGTCACAGGAAGGGAATGTAACTTGCCCAAGGTCACGCATCTAGGAAGGGAAGGGACAGATTTAGCTTGGATCTACCCGACACCAAATCCAAATCTCCTAAGTGCCTTGCCTCAGCTAGCTTCCCATGCCTCGGCAAGGGCCTGGCACATCATTTCAGTAAGTGTCAACCTGAACTATCAGCAGGAAAGAGCTACTATTTTTATTTTTATTTTTAGAGACGGGGGTCTCATTCTTTCTCAGGCTAGTCTTGACGTTCTGAGCTCAAGTGATCCTCCCTCCTTGGCCTCCCATAGCAATGAGGTACTTTACATCCTTGAGTGAGAGTTTGATCTTATGAAAGAAATATTTCAAGATTTCTCTGATAACTGGGAAAGTTGGAGTTATATTGGGCAGTTCTTCCTTCCTCTTTTTGCCCTTTTCCTTAAATAGACTATTTTATCTATCAGATTTCAGTGTAACTTGTTTTCTCAGGAGCATCCCCTCCGACCTCACCATGTAGGGAGATCTCTTTATTAGTGTTGAGGGACATAGCTCTGTGTGCCACTGTCTTTCAGCACTTGCGGTTTTCACTGTATAGCAGTGTGACATCTTCCTTACTCACCCCTAGTAGAAGATTAGATTTGTGAGGTCATAAACTGGGTATTTCTCCCTTGCTCACTGTTGAATCCCCAGCACATAACATAGCACTAGAAATATATTGGTGCTCAATAAACATGTGTTGACTCAATGAAAGCACTGCTGGTGGTTGTGGGAGCACCTCATTGGGACTGCAAGGGAGGGGTTGGAGTTCTGTCACAATCTTTACTCTTATCCCAGATATTGTGAAATGGTGGGATCAGCAGACCATGAGTTCCCTGAGAAACGGACGGCTATGGGCATGGAAGGGTGGGGGGAGGACTCAGCCATTTCGATCTAGAGATCTTTCTTGGAGAATCAAAGTGGCAGAATGGCTGGGCCTTGCTTTCAACCTCCTGCTGTGGACTCCTAGCTGATGAAATTTGCCTTTGGATCAAAAGGACATTGAAAGGAAATAACCAGAGATTACTGCTATGCTTTTTAAACTGAAGGAGCTGTGGAATATTTGGCAGGCTATGTACAGAGGTTCAATCAGGTCGGCTTGTCTCTACCTGGGCAGATGAGGGAGGGCACCATTACCACATATCCAAGGTAACTCCTTAGGCATTCAAGAATTTTCCCTGTCACGCCTCCCCAACCCTACGCTTCCCCCTACATATACGCATAAGCTCACGATTATGGATTCCTCCCCATCATTCATCCTTTCTTACCCATTGCCTTAGTCCAGGACCTCATTATTTCTTACCTAGGCTTTTAGTTTAATACACCACTGGTGTCACCTGCTACCAGGCTTTAGCCATCCATTCATTCAGCAGGTATGATCTTTCTAAAACACCAATCTGATCATGTCACTTCTCTCTTTAAACGATCCAGTGCCTCTCCATTGTCCTTAGGACAGACTGCAAATTTCCTATGTAGGCAAGAAAGTTCTCCATAATCTATTAATAGTTCCACTTCCTGCCTTGTCTCTAACAGAGCTCTCTCACTTTGCCCAAGCAATACCTGTATCTCCTGATGGCAGGCACTATGCATATTCAAGTCATCATGGCTTTGAAGAGGCTGTTGTCTACACTGAGAATGCCAGGTCTGTGTGGCAAAGTCCTGCTAATTTTCCAGGACTCAAATCAGGTGTTTAATCCCCTTTGTCAAACCATCCCCAGAAGCCTAGGATAATTCAGTTGTTTTCAACTGATCTTCAGACAATAATTCATTGTCTATGACCCTACTAGAACCTTAGGCAACACTGAATATTGAGCTCTGAACATTGAGACTGTTATGCTTACTGCACATCTGTCTCCCTTGCTGGACTGGGAGAACTCAAGGGAGGTTCAGGGTGATATAAACAAGAGATTGTAAATTTACACGATGGTATACAAGTCTCAGTTCTACATCACAGTGTGACCCTGGGGCGAGTTATTTAACTTCATGAGCTTGAAATGTTTCTAATCTACAAAATGGGCACCATAGCAACTAATTTGTGTTCTTCCTTCCTATGACATGGATCAAGTGTCAAATGCTCAGCAATGCCATTGCTTGGTTGAGCATATAACACATGATAAGAGAATATGATAAAAATGATGATCAAAGACAGGTTTCGTGTCCTGTCATCTTCTGATCCCTACAACAGAGTCTAAGGACAAAGAAGGCATGAATTATTGCTGAATGAGTAAGCATTGGATGGGAGGTGCAAGGGCTGGGAGATTCCCCTTCTCACTTCTTCATCTGTGCTCCCAGGCTGGAATTTTACCACCCAGCTTTCTGTTTTCCCAAGCACAGAGGCTGGAAGGAAATTGAACATTTTCCTACTCAATCATTACTGAGCTCTGTCTATGTCTCAGGTACTCCCATGCTATGTGTTTTCACGAGTGCACTCAGTGTGAACATCCCCAATTTTCCAAACAAGAAAACTGAGATGCAGAGGAAATAAGTCAGTAAGTGGCACCAGAAGGGCTTGAACCAGTATCTGCCTAATTCCGAATTCCAAACTCCATCTTCTATGGCCAGCAGCAGCAGCATTATTCCCAGATGGAAAGCTCTCCCAGGTTTCCTAGGCGGCCCTGGCATTCCTTTGCAGAAAGCGATTCAGAGGATAGTCCATTATGCTGATGCTGTTGCCTTGAAACATAAATAGTCACTCACTGTGGAACTGTTTGTTATGAGGAATGTGCAGGCTGGAGAGAAGTGAGACATAAAATCATTATTTCATACAGAAAGACATTGCCAAAGGGATAGAATTACTGACTATATTAATTCTGTCCTTCAGCCCCCAGCTCATCTCTCTGCATAATGACTTAGTCACAGAATGTATTGTTGGCAACATTTTGGGACATTTCCACTATGATTTTTGCAGAAGGTGAATTATCTAAGACTTCTTGTTTCCTTTCCCTTCCCTCTAACTCCCTCCTCTCTTCTCTGCTGGTCCTGAAGCTCTGCAGCTCCACCCCTCAGCCAATCCCTATTTCTTCCCGCCAACTGTCATTCCTGCTACTGCTCACACTTGTGCCCCCCACTCGCCCCCCGGCTCCACTTTGTTCCTCTGAACCTCTCTGTCAACCCTCAGTTCTTCTTTCTTCCTTTTTCATCCACCAACAGTATATCTTCTATAAGAGGCTGTAGGGGCTCCCACTGGAAATTCCACACTGCTTTTAAAAACGGTACAATAGAGAAAATACTCAAAGACTGTCATTTGGAATGATTGTAGAGTGCCATCATACAAAGCGACTCTCTGGAATCAGTACACCGTAGAGGACTATCACAGAGCCCCACCCCATACTACCCACATACAGAATCCCAGAGTTAGTTAGACTAGGATAAAGATGGGGGTGAAGGTAAAAAGCAGGTGTTTACTCTTGTATTTATAGATTTATGACATACTCTTAATTGTCAAGTAATTCTTGATAGGCAAAACATGATAGGCTCTCCCACAGCCATCAGAAATTAAGCAGCTTTCATCTGGTAAGTAGCTAGATGGATCTGGGAGCATCTGTGAAGCAGGATCAACCAAAAAGAGTTAAAGTCACCACATCTCAACTTGATTGCTTTTTTTGCTATCCTGTGCCCTCGTGGCCTCACTTCATATGATTTGTAAGGCTAATTGTACCAGGCACAGAGAGTTGTTGTGTGGGAGAGGAGTTTTCCTCAGTGTGATCACAATTTTCTAATGGTGTTCTACACTTTCTTTTAAATTAACCACAACTCTTACCACTTACTGCAGCTGGTGCACTGCAGACTGCTCTGGGAGCTGCGGCTCTATTGTCTCAATTAACCCCCACAGCACGGGTGGGTGGTGGGAGCGTACATGTCCAGTTTAGATGAGCAAAGGAACTTGAGAGAGGTGAAGTAATTTGCACGATGTTACAAAGATATAGAATATAAATAGCAGTTACACCTATTGTAAAAGGGGGACACAAAATGTTTAAGACCTATAAAACATTGTTACAAGTGTTTACTGAGTTTTCATAAAAGTGGACTTGAAAAAACAGAGACTTACTGTGTTTTTATTTGGAAGAATTCTATTTTAAATATATCAACTCCTCTAATTTGTAGGTGCAAACAATGTCAATCAAAATCCTGCACATTTATAACTGGACAAAATGATTCTTAAATTTAAAAAATAATCTGGAATGCCTAGAAAAATATTAATGATCAGTGAGAATAATTTATATTAATATACTGATATATTAATTTACTAAAGAAATAACATACTCATGAAAATATACCAAGAAATCAAAGTATTAATAAAATCAATAAAAAACAATATAGTCATTAGGAAATTATAAGAACTGGCTTAAGAATGTGTAATTTGAAGAAAAAGTAGAGAAGAGATCAAAACATACATAAATACAAAAACATATAGAATGTGATAAATATAGCATTTCACATCAGTAGAAAAAGAAACAGTCAACATATAGTCTTAGGGTAACCCACTATATTTTTATAAGACTATTAACACTAATAAAAAGGAAAAAAGTGAAATAGTTATTTGAATATATAAAACAAGGTGACTCACAATGAATTGAATGTAATTTATAATATCACCTGTAATGTTATAAGCAGAAAAAGGCAGAAAGAAAGAGTAAAAGAAAAAAGAAAAGAGAGAAAAGAAATTACGAGAAAACTTGCTATAGATAGGGAAGACAGTTTTTAGCACAACTTAAAAGAAAAGGAATAAAGAGACGTAGTGATAAATTTGTTTTCCTTAAATAGTCTTCAATGAAATATTTGTATCAAAAATATAATAAACAAAACTGAAGAGCTGAAAGGCCAGTTAGAAACTGTAAAAAGTATTTGTAAACTATGTAACAAAATTGGGTATTAGAATTTGTTTAATATTTTTGTTTATCCTATTTCTATTTGTGTGCCAGAAATAGAATATTTAAAACATGTAGAGTTCTTGGGAATCATTAAAAGGTATGTATGCCTTGGTAGGAAAATGAGCAGAAGGCATGAAATAGCTGTTTAAAAAATAATAATATTCTAAATACTCAATAAACGTAAGAGATGTGTTAGATCCCTAGCAATTAAAAAACATTTAGAAACTCTCGTGAAATAGGTTTCATCCATTAACTTGAGAGTTAATAAAAGAGCCATCGTTGATTAATTTGGGCAACAAAGGACATGCCCATACAAAAAAGATATGGGACTGGGGAAATGCGCTAACATTTTTAACTTTTGGAGACATTATAACTTTATGTATCAAAAGCCTTATAAAACATGTATAGCATTTGACTTAGTAATAAACATATGCACAAACCAACCCAATGATTCTCCTAGAAAATGTATTCTGAATAAGCAGAGAGGTACTCAAATATGTATGTGAATGTAGATATCGCTGGATGAAGATACAGATACTCATATCAGCGTGTGGTAGGCAGCTCCTGACATAGCTCTCAATTTCCCTGTCTCCTGGCATTCACACCCTCATGTTATCCCACTGGGTGTGGGCTGTGGCTTGATTCTGTAACAAATAGAACATGGCAAATAGATGAGATGTCACTTCTGTGATTAGGTAACAAGACAGACTTCTGTCTTGCTTTCTGTCTCTCTTTCTCTCTATCTATCCACTTTTCATTTGCTTGCTCTGCTGAAGCAAGCTGCCTGTCTGTATACTGTATGAAAGAGAAGACCATGTGGCATACAAGAGAGGCCTTTAGCTCACAGTCAGTGAGGTCCTAAGGCACTCAAATCAACAACCTACAAAGCACTGGATTCTGCCAATAACCACCCGATGTGATCTAGGAAATAGATCCTTCCCAGTCGAACCTTGAGATGAGACCACAGCCCCAGCCAACGTCTATGAAAGACCCAGAGCCAAAGCCTAGCCAAGTTACCTCAAGATTCTTAAGCAAAGAAATAGAAAATATGCGTTGTTTTGGAGTAATTTGTTACTAAGTTCTGGAGTATTTGTTATATAGCAATAGATAACTAATACATGACTCTTTTTATTGCAAAATTGAAACAACAAAATGTTCATTAAGAAGAGATGATACATTGTGACTATATTAAAAAATTACTTTAAATATTATTTATTGCTAAAGGAAAAATTTATGACATATGGTAAGTGACAACGCAGGGTACCAAATAGTATATACAATATGGCACTATTTTTATAAATTAAATAAATCCATGTGAATGAAAATCTACTGAGAGAATACATAAATCCTTCTTCATTGTCTTTTTGGGGGAGGCCTTTTTAACACACATAAATCTGTGGGTGGCTGGAGATAGCAAGAGCCTGGAACAGTGGTGCTCTCACTCATTCCTCCATTGTCATTTAACATGCCACCGGGATGAAGTGATCAGCAAAAAACAGTCACTGTCCTCAGGAATCTTACATTTTAGTGGAGGAGGCAATTAATCAGTCAATCAATACTATAAAGCCAGGTAGTCAGGAATTGATAAGTCTATGCAGTGGAATAAGGGAATATAAAAAAAAAAAAAAGTGGGTACTATTTTCTATAGGTACATTGGGAGATGCTGAGGTAACATTTTTGCAGACACCTGACTGCTCTGAGAGGGTGTCATCATTTAAATATCTCGGGGAGGTGATTCCAAGCCTGGAGAACAACAGAGGTCCTGTGGCTGAACCATGCCATCAAGACCCAAACTTGTTTTTGTTACATTGTATGTAGATTTCCCAATCCTAATCCAAGAAAATAAAATATAGAGGCTTAGCTCTACTTCCTTCTTTGGGCCGTTGAGAGAAACTGATCAAACAATTTCTGAGACTCCTATGTTCCTAAACACCTCCCAACTAATGTAATCTCTACTTCTCCTCCACCAGGCTGAGTGTCACTTCAGGCACCGGAGTTTATTATTGGCAACTGGGATCTGGAGTTGTCATTATGGACTAAAGCATGGGCATGGCCCTCACAGCTTCTCTGATTCCTGCGGCTTGTTGAGCTTCTCTCTGGTAGCAGATGCGGTGTGATCCAGCCCCATGGTGTCTCCCACTGGTAAGTATTGACAAGTGCATATAATTGGACTTTTGCATCCTTCCCTCTGTCCCGTACTTGATTAGCCCAGTGGCAAAAGCTCTTCTCTGAATACTGACCATTGTAGTTATGCTTGTCCCACACTGGGCCCTTTGATAAGAGCACTGGGGACCTCCTCCAACTTAATCCCCTCTACCTGTATGAGGTTATGATTGTGAGAAAACTGAGGATAGACTCATGAAGTATTAGCACTGAAGTACGAATCCAAATCTCCTGGATTTTAGAACTTTTTACCTGTCCTTCCCCAGAAAATCACATTTTGCTTTCTTTCATGTCTCCCTTCCCCTCTACCTCAGTGTGTATTTCATCCTGTCACCTGATGCTTCCTGAGTTTGTTACTGTGTCCAGGCAGAATTGTTTCTTGGTCTATGCATCCCTACTGTTCCCCAGTGCTGGCCTCCAAGATTATATCTTCCCCTTATCCCAACACCGTTCCACTCAGGCCTCACTTTAACTTTCTCAGCCATGCAATTGCTATGCTATGAAATAATAGTGGTGAATCGCAAAGCAAAGTGTAAAGTGGGCATGGACCTATGGGTGGTGTAGAACACTTGGGAATTCTGCTGTAGGTCCCTGTGTATAGCTTGTTGCTCAGTGCACAACCTGAGCAACCATATGACAGGTAGGTTTTGAGACCTAAAAGCCATTAGTTTCCCACCCATATCTAGGCCATCTTGAAGAATCAAGATGGAAATAAAATGTTTGTTCAGAAAAAAAATACAGATTTCCCCAGGATTATCCACAGACCCAGAGAAGGAAAATTGGAAAGCCTGGCTGAGAATCTCTACTTTCAACAAACACTTCAAGGGCTTTTCAACAAGATTCTCTATGGGCTGACAGTTTCTTTGCGTAAGTGGTCTATGTCTACAGCATCATTCAGATGATTAGACAGCTGAGACCCAGGTTCTCCAGTTGATTTTCCAGGAGACAAATTACCCAGTGTCTCCAGCCTTCATTGCACAGTGTCTACAGCATAGAGGCTGGGACTGCAAATTTAGTCAATCTGTTAGTGAATCTGTAGGAAGGGTCTGTTAAGGGACTTGAAACTTTTACCACTAAGGCATGGCTGCTGATACTTTATTGGCTTTACCCTTAAGCTGATCTTATTCCTGGGGCCCACCAGGCCTTCATTTAAATAATCTACATTGCTCGGGGTCTGTATTGTTTACTAGGTCTGCCTTACAGACGGAATTCTGTTTTCCCCCCAGTTCCTATGGCAAAGTCTTTACCCCCATAATAACCTCAGAATGGGACTGTATCCAGACTTAGGGCTTTAAAAAGATACAGGTTACATAAAAATGTGTCAAAATGTTAAAAAATAAATAAACAAATGAGGCTTTTAGGATGGGGCCCAAATACAATCTGCCTGGCGTCCTTTTAAGAAGAGGAAAAGACAACAGGGCTGGGGGAGCAGGGAGAAGCAACCTCGTGAAGAGATAGCACACAGGCGGCCATCTGCAAGCCCTGGAGAGAGGGCTCAGAGGAGACAAAGCCTGCCTGGTCTTGCTTGCGCTGTCCAGCTTCTAAAATGGTGAGAGAATCAGCCTCTGTTGTTTAAACAACCCTGTCTGTGGTGTTTTGTTGGCAGTGCTAGCAGAGGAACAGGGTTGCTATAAGAAGGTAGCTCAGACTGGGGGTTTCAAGGACAGAAATCCATTGTCTCAGAATTCTGGATACTAGAAGTGTGAGCTCAAGGTGTCTGTGTGGTGACATCTTCCGAGGCATCTTTCCTCGGCTTGTAGGTGGCCATCTGCTCCCTGTGTCTCCACACGGTCGTCCTTTGGTGTGTCTGTGTCCTAATCTCCTCTTTTTACAAGGACACCAGGCACATTAAATTAGACCCCGCCCATACATGATATGACTTCATTTTACTTTACCACTTTCAAAACCCTGTTAATAGGAACGATCACACTCTGAAGTACTATGGGTTAGGATTCCATCATATTTGGGGGACACAGTTCAGCTCATAACACAGATGTTACAAAAGATAGGGTGACAGAGGAGAGCTTTGGCTTTTTTGGAGAACATACTTTGGGCTTAACACCTTGGTCAGCTCATCTCAACTTTGTAAAAAAAAAACCACTGGGAGGTAGACCAGATGGTTTCTCTCTTACAGGTGAGAAATTGAGTGAGGCTTGGAGACCGACTATCCAGATGTCCTTCCAGGTTGAAAGGGAAGGGGAAGAGGAGCTGAATTTTCTTCGCAGTTCAGCCTAAGCCCACCTAACCAGCCTCTTTTCTAGCTATTTACAGCTCCCAACCTGAACCAATTTGATGGAATTGACTGAAATTGTGATACTAATGGAACCTGGCTCTCAGCTTGTTGTGACATAAGATAACCTGTGCAGGGCACTTAGCAAAGTGCTCAGACCCAGCCAAGGCTCTACACAGTGATGGCTCTTCCCATCATGATGATTATGTTGAAGCCTTGAAAACCTTAAGTGCAAGAAAAGAGGCTATGAAATTGGTGATTTTACCACCCGATTCCAGGTACCCAGGCTAACACCAGCACACTGAACCCGGGGTGTTTTCACACACATTAGCAGCCCTGGGGAGAAAGCATCATTGTCGTCCTCTGTGTTGACTGTACGGTCCTGCTGTCCTCAATGCTGTGGGAGCCCAGAGGAAATCAAAAAAGCCAGAGTTTCATGAGTTCCTTTGAATCGGCTCATCTAAATGTAACTAACCACCGACCTCTGCCACTGTCCTGCCCATGGAGATTCCAGGCTGCCCATTGTGAATTCACATCTCTAAAACTATCAACTCACATTAACATTCTTCCCATCCAAAGAACAAAGTCTTTACCCTGCACTCTGCCTAGCATTCTCCTTCAGATTTTCACTAGTCAAATAGTCTTGGTCTTAAAAGCTCAGGCCTGGAGCTCTGCACTGGGGATCTGGTCCAGCTCTTTTAAACACTCTTTAGTATTAAGGGAAAATGGGGAAACATCTAATAGTTATGATGCCGTATCGTTTATTATTTCTAAATTGTGTATGAAGAGGCAGTCTTGTAGGCCTTAATGTTACAGAGGAGGAAACTAAGGCATAATGTTTAGTAACTTGCCAAGTCCCCTAGTCACTAAGGACAAACTAAGGCCAGACTGACTCCTAAACACCTACTGTCAGCCAATGCTCTCTGGCCTCGCATGTCTAGCATGTGGTGACTGATCTGGCCCAGCCAGGACCTTCATCATACATACGCAGCTGAACTTGGAACAACACAGGTCTGAAGTGTGCAAGTCAACTTGTATGCAGGTTTTTTTTCTTCCTCTGTCACCCCTGAAACAGCAACACAAGCTCCTGTTCCTCCTGCCTACTCAACGTGAAGAAGATGAGGAAGATCTTCACATTGATCCACTTCCACTTCATGGATATTAAATATATATATATGGAGTTAGAGTCTCTGTCACCCTGTGTAGAGTGCTGTGTCATCACAGCTCACAGCAACCCCACACCCTTGGGCTTAAGCTATTCTCTTGCCTCAGCCTCCTGAATAGCTGAGACTATGGCTGCCTGCCACAATGCCTGGCTGTTTTTTGGTTGCAGTTGTCATTGTTTTTTAGCAGGCCCGGGCCAGACTTGAACCCGCCAGCCTCAGTGTATGTAGCCAGCACCCCACCCACTGAGCTACAGGTGCCAAGCCGGTAAATATATTTTCTCTTCCTTATGATTTTCTTAATACCATTTTTTTCCCCTCTGGTTTTCTTTATTGTAAGACTATAGTATGTGATACATGTAACATACAAAATAAATGTTAATGATGTTCGTGTTACTGGTAAGGCTTCTAATCAACAGTAAACTGTTGGTCATTATGGTTTGGGGGGAATCAAAAGTTATACTTGCATTTCTGACAGCATGGGGAGTCAGTGCCCCAACCCCTGCATTGTTTAAGGGTCAACTATATGTGATTTTCAAGGTTCTCAATAATTTTATTCATAAAGAATCTGAGTCTTAGAGTCATTTGGTGACTTGCCAAGGTTAGTTAGCTCACAAGGTAGTCTTGGGATTACAAACTAGTTTTTCTGACTTGAAGTCCAACCATTTATTAATCAGGGGTCATTTATTCAACAAAAAAGTTTTAATCACCTGCTAGGCACCAGGTGGCCGTCTAGGCACTGGGAATTCAGTGTCATTTCTGCTTTTCTAGTGGGGGAGAGATAGATGATTAGCAATAAACATAACAAATAATTAATCCATATTGTGTGGTAAAGTTAAAAAGTATGTTAAAGTGAGGACTATGGAACAGAATAAAGAGGTTTAGGGAGGGATCAAGGGGTTGTGATTTTAAATGAGTGAGAAGGTGAACTTTGCACAAAGACTTGCAAGAGGAAAAGGAATGAAGCTGCAGATACCTTATAAAAGAGCATCCCAGACAGAGGCTAGAGTGTGGGGCACAGAGGAAGGAGCGTGCTGGCATGCTTGGAGACAGGGGAGCAAAGAGAACAGAGACACTAACAAAGAGATTGGAAGGAGATGGAGTCAGACAGAAGATGAGCTGTGGAAACCACTGGAGTCATGAGAGCCACTGTAAGGACCTTGGCTTCCTAACATGAGAAGCACAGGAAAGCCTAGTCACAGACTCAGGTGCCCATGTGGGCAGTCAGGTGCCTTAACCAGCAGTGCAGCTTGGGTGGCACTGTGGTACAGGTGAGCTGCCTCGTCTAAACTCACCTCCCTTGTCCCCAGAAGAGAAGCTCCAATGTTGCCTTACCTATTCTTCAAGAGAAGCCAGAATCCTGGATTGTCACATGAAACCTCTTGATATTATTTATTCTGTCAAAAAGCACCGGCCCCACCTCAAATAACTCTGATTATGGAATTGTAATAAATGGACCCAGATTGAGTCTTTTGCATTAAGCGTGTTCTCATGAAAGCCTGAGATCACCAGGTGAGGCATTAGGAGGAATCAGGCTGTCTCCTTCACTACTTGTATGCAGACATGAGACTTAACCTCTTAGTGCTGCAATGACCTGTGTGCATGTCTGTTCCCCTTACTCAGTAGTAAGCTAGTCAAGGCCAGGAACTGAATCTTCCATGCTCACTCCCTAGTGCAAGGCTACACACAGAATTGGAGCCCAGTAATCATTTACTGAATAAAGTGATGATGGTGACTTTATAGAAATAGCCTGTATGTGCACAGGGATGCCAGGGAAAGGAAGGTGCAAAAATAAAATTTGAGTTGTGTTAGACGTTGGTATTTAAGGAAGATATTTTCTTTTGTTTTCCAAACTCCTCATACTGTTATTATATTGATTTCATAACTTCTAATGGGAGAACTTGTCAGAATAAAAAAAATCGATTAATATTCTCAGCCTTTCCTTTCATAGCTGTTTGCCCTGGGATACAGACAGAGTTGGGGAGAATTCACTGCAACATTCCACCTGCTGGCCCCAAGCACTTACACCACTGAGCTCACAACCACAGCATTTACAACTAGATATTATAGTTACATGTGGGATTTCACATGCTCTCATTACACTATTAAAACCTAATGTCTCCTCTGCACCAAGAGCCAGACCAACCCAACTCTGCATTTCCAAGGCTCTTTCTGGGAAAGGATACGTTTAAGAAATTGTTTGATTTCTACAGTGAGGATTAACAGAAAGAGAAGCAGTGTCTGGGTGAGGAGACAAATGGATCACAGGTCAGCTGAACAGATCATGGGGACTCAGGTATGGCATCTAAGAGGGATAGCAGGGAAACTGATCAGGCCTAACTGGGAACACCTACATTGCAGAGATCTATCTGTGCATTGAGGCAATAGGGTAGAGAGAAGAATGAATAACAACTTGCAACAATGGATGCTGGTGCTGAAGGCCCACCTCAACCCTGCTCCAGGGTTTGACTAAAGAGAAGAAAGCAAGAAACCGATAGCCAAAGTGGGAACTCAACCACAATTTTATTGATACCCAAATCTCCTCCTTGACTCCTTTGGGTAGAGAGGAAGGCCATCTGGAGCGCATGGGTTAGACCTGACCCTGGGGATGGAGGTTTCCAATTCTACTTCTCATGCTTTGGGGGCAGTGTCATCCTGTATAGCAGACCCAGGATTGATCCACAGTTGAATGGGAAGAAGCTGGAGAACAGTTCATTGTTCAGTTCTTCTTTATAACCACAGGCCACTCCAAGAAAGTGAGAGACTGTGGTCTCATCTGCTAGAAAATGCTGCTCAATAGATGGCATGCTCTCATCAATCACATGGCTACTCCACCTTACTTGGGGGAGAACAAAAAAGACAGGTGAAGGCCCCCCATTACTTTTCCTTGAGAGGTTCCAAGTGTTGGCAATAGCTTCAATTTTAATGGAAGCCCCCAAATGGGGAAGATCATACCTACTATGCGTCTGATACTGTGATCTGCACTAAACATGAACCACTGATGATCCCTTCCAGTCTTCTAGCCGTCCTTTATTATACTTACACATTTATCCTCCCAACAATCTAATGAAGTGACCAAGAAGAAAACCCGAGGCAGAGTGAAGCCGCATGATACAGCTAGGGAGGGGCAGAGCCGGACGGAGAATGCAGAGGTTTCACATGGGAGTGAGTGTTCTGAACCTCTGCCCGAGAGCCAAGGCGTGCAATCCCCCCCACCTGCCCTTTGTCCCCGCTTGGCAGGTGAGGAGCTTGAAGTTTGTCCATGGTTTCAAAGAAGTCTGGGTGTAGCACCCAATCCTGCCCAACCCCTGGTGTGTCCAATGGTTCCTTGAAAAAAGTGCTACAGAGGAGCAGTTACAAAGACCCCTAAGCTCTGTGACCAGTTGGCAGGCACAGCCCCTTTGAGAAGATCCCACAGGTAAGGTTGACCCAAGGCATCATGGCTCTGCCTTGGTATTTATTTATTTTTTTAAGACAGACTCTCAAGCTGTCGCCCTGGGTAGAATGCCATGGCATTATAGCTCACAGCAACTCAAAGTCTTGGGCTTAAGCAGTTCTCTTGCCTCAGCCTCCCGTGAAGCTGGGACTACAGGCGCCTGCCATAATGCCCGGCTATTTTTTTTGTTGCAGCTGTCGTTGTTGTTTAGTAGGCCTGGGCCAGGCTCAAAACCGCCAGCTTCAGTGTATATGGCTGGCGCCCTACTCCCTGAGCTACGGGTGCTGAGCCTCTGCCTTGGTATTTAATCCAAAACTCCACTAGCTAGCAGCACAGGGCAGGGAGGAGGCAGAGGTTAGTGTGCTGCTACCTCTCTGGTCCAGGGAGGCCTAAGCCTACAGCTGGGGATGGCTGAAGCCATGGCTATCATCCTTGGGGAATCACTGGGAATACATTTAAAATAATTTTTTTTTTTTTTTTTTTTTTGCAGTTTTGGCTAGGGCTGGGTTTGAACCCACCACCTCTAGTATATGGGGCCAGTGCTCTACTCCTTTGAGCCACAAGTGCCACCCCTAAAATAATTTTTTTAAAGGTCCCAATGTAATCAGTCAGAAATTGGGCCCTGATATATATATATATATACTTTAAGTTCTCAGGTGATTCTAATATGTAGCAATGGCAGAGAAATGCACCTAAAACTGACAATTAAGATTAAAATCTTCTCCTAAACTAACCTTCACGTAAGACACCAGGGGTTTGAGGGGGCAATGACACTTAAAATGGAAGCAATCTGCCATTATTGATGGAGTGTAATTTTGGCTGTTGATACTAATGCTGTGTTGTGAAGAGGGTTTGGGGGAGGGCAGCTGAAGAGGGTGGTGAACTTGAATGAGGAGGCCACACAGATGGGGCGGGAATCAGCAATGCACTGCCCTTGTTTGGTAAACACACCCAGTGCTTAATGGTGCCTAATGGTGCCTGTAATTGATGTCTAAAGTTATTTAAAAGTAAATTTAGTAGAAAATAATTAGCAATTTTATAGCTCACTACTTCCTAATATTGTGGATAAATTTTTTTTCAATGGTTTTATCAGGCACCATGATACAACATGCTATAAAATCACTTGCCCCAGAGGCAAGTAAACAAGGGTCACATAAAGAGATAAGTGATTTTTTAAAAAATTGTTTGGCCATCCAGTTTCAGCCATTGGAATGTAGGCCTTGCTTTCCTTCTGCCACCATCCCCTACCCCACCCCCAATCTCCCATCTGAGTCTGCAGTAAATTATCCGTAATCAACGTCAAGGGAAAGTTGCAGGAAGGCAGCTTGGGGATGGCTTAGCCTTGACCTTGGGATCTCTTAACTTAGCAGTGAGAGAAGAGAAGAAAATTGTTTTCTTATTAGGCCTGATGTATCCTTCCTTAATGAGCTTACAGAAATATTCATTCCAACACATAAGTTTACCCCTCCCTTTCTCCTAGTGAGCCCAGAGATACAAGGAGAAAATGGGGTGATAGACATGAGCTTACCAAAGATTTTGCCAAAGGTTTTACTAAAGAATTTGCTTGGATGTCCCTCTCTGGGGCAACCTACTCATGGCTGATAGAGAAATGAGTTGCCATCGCTTTCAGTACAAGTAGAGACTCCGAGTATCTTTTGCAAACCCTCCGTTGATGACAACCAGTGTCTGCATCTGTGAAATGGGTGTGATAAACTTTCCCCTCCTTACTGCTGAAGTCCTCTTCTGTGGACCAGCAGCATCAGCATTCTTGGAAGCTTATTAGAGATGCAGAATTTCAGGCCCTATCCCAAAACTATTAAAAGAGAAACTGTAGGTATATGAACCAGAAATTAATATTTGTGTTTTAGCAAATTTGAGGGTAATGCCTATGCATACTAGAGTTTAAGAAGAAAAGCCACCAGTAAGTGAACAAGTGAGAATATGCTCTGGAAAAAAAAAAGAACGATGCTGCAGAGACTCTGGGCATTACTGTTTCCCTTTGTATTATTAAGTGTCATGAAAATATTATGAGTTATAGGCCTAGAGAACTCTTTCTGTTGATTCATCAAAACACCCTGCCTATAGTATGAAATTCTGAACCCTTTAGGGGCAGAAACATATTGTAAGGCAGCTGATGTAAGATCCCCAGGACATGTGATGTTTGGGATGAGGTGGTGACCCATACCCTGCCTGCAAGCATTCTAACTGAGTCTCAAAACAAAAGAATGGCGCAGGCCAGATAAAATAGTTCTGCAACTATTTGGTCTAAGGACTGATGTTATGCACTATATAAATGGTTGGACTGCTCAACCGAAATGCACCCCCAATATTTCTGGTATTACTTTAGATCAACTTTCAATATTATAGGAATTTTTTGTTTCACAGTCTGATGGAGGCTAGTAATTTTTCTGAGTAATAGATCCTTTGGATCATTTCCCCATAGCCTAATAAATTCATCTCGGATAAGATGTGGTCATTTCTTCCTAGGTGTTGGTCACTCTCTTTTGGCACAAAACCCTGTGTAAGACTGAAAATTCAGGGAGCTATTAGCTAGAATAATGTTATCTGGGCTAAGATAAAATTCTCAGCAATGCTAGCTATCCGTGAGGTCTCCTGGTTTGAATACTGTATGCTGATGTAAAGACTGTTTCAAAGCTCTGGCAATGGAATGGGCTTTCCAGCAAGTTCTTCCAAAAAAGTTCCATTTGGCAAAAATAGTCAATAGCCCTGCACAGCCTGCGTGTCAGAAGCCCGTTTTGAGTCCTTATTCTTGCCTGATCCTCACTTTTCTATATGCTGGTCACCACCTGGGCCATAGGTAGTTGGTGACTTCCTCTGGGACAGATGATTCTCTCTCTTTTTTGCTTCTTTATCTGCAGAACAGGGTTCATAACCTAAATCAGAGTCAAGTGACATCATGGATAGGAAAACAATTTATAACCCACAGGTTGCAAAGTTAAGTCAGTATCATAGCTCATCTGTGTCAGTCCAGCAATAGCTCAGTAAATCTCTTCCCTCCACAGTGACAGAGAATGGCTTACTACTATACTGGGCAACTGTCCCACTATGTACTTCAGAAGAATATAAAATCCCATTTCCGGTGAAGCACAGAGATGCATGGCCCGAAGGGAGAAATGCTGAACTAGACCTGGATTGGAGTCTCTTAACTCTTCCACTTACTAGCTATGTGATTTTAAGGTGACCTCCTAACTTCTCTGGGCTTCAGATTCCTCATCTACAAAATAGAATGATATTAGATGCCACCTCATAGGGTTAGTGGGTAAAATTAAATAGTCTATGTATTGCTTGGCATTTCTTCATCTGCTTGGTAAATACAGAGTGCTTGCTTTTTTTTTTTTTTTTTTTTTTTTTATAGAGACAGAGTCTCACTTTATCACCCTTGGTGAGTGCCATGATGTTACAGCTCACAGTAACCTTCAACTCTTGGGCTTAGGCAATTCTCTTGCTTCAGCCTCCTGAGTAGCTGCAGAGGGCTTGCTTTATATCAACCACTGTTCTAGGTGTTTGGGTCAGAGTCACACATGAGAGCCCGCGGGTCTCTGGTCTTGGCTTATGTTCATGTGGAAAAGCCAGCCAAGATTGAGCACATAAAGCTGGGGTATGCTGTGTTTTAACAGCAAGCACTGAGAAGACTAGGAACCAAAGCACCCCAGGCTAATGGGACAGAGCTCCAGGCTGGATGGAAGGGTTATGGTGCTAAATGGGGTGATCAGGGAAGGCCTTTCTGAGATGGAGTGAAGCAAGGAACCATGGGCATATCCGGAAAGGAAGATTCCACAGGAAGGAACAGCACCTGACACTTTCTAAATGCTCAGAAACACCACCTTAAAGTGAAGGAGCAGCTCCATAAACTGATGGTTTTAGTCCAATGTAAAGGTGGGGTTTTTATCCCTGGTGAAACAGTGCTAAAAGGAGCATTGATTGAGGTCGTGGAGTTTCCAAAAGGTTTCAGGAAGAGACAGAAATTGTCTCTTTATCTTTTTATTGAGGTCTTCAATGATCTTTTCAAATGAAAACATGTGCCCATTGTAGGCTGGCAAAACGCACAGTGAAAACGGGAAGTCTTTCATCCTTCAGAGATGTGAACATCTCTTCCCTTTCTTTTACTCATCGTCTTAGCCCTTTCAAGAGACCGGTAAGCTCAGTGAGTAAAGAGGCAACAACTGGGGAGATGAAGAGGGGGACTGAAGACTCTGCCTGGGGTTCCCTCATTAAATGCTGTCTTTATTCAATTGCTAAGCCCTTCATTCATCTTTCTGTTCAATAATTGCTGCATCGTTCCTGGGGCTGGGCATCGTGGGAACAGAGATGTCTGAGACATGCCTTCCTCGAAGGAACTCACAATCTACTGGAAAATAATGTCTCAGAGAAGTGGCATTAGCTGATCTTCAGCGCCACTGCAGAGCATTTAAAATACAGAGGATGGAGCAACCAATTCAGCTGGGGAATCACGGCAGGTGCATTTTGGTCAGGTCTTTAAACATTAAGCATGAATAATATCTTGCAGGAGGAGAAAAGATTTTACAAGTACAAGGTACAGCAAAAACTGTGTAGAGGATGATGAAAAATCGGTGTGGCAAGAGCACTGAGCAGGGACTAGTTGCCAGAGAGGAGGCTGGAGCTATGGTTTGGGGACAGATTGTAAAAATCCTTATGCGCTAAGCTGAGGCATTTGGAATCTATCATGCAGGCAATAAGAAACCATGAAAAACATTGTATTGGTTTTCCCAGCGTCTCCTTTTTGGAATTATTCTCCCTTATTCCATAATTATGTTTCACAAGTCACAAGGGCAGGGGCTGGCTCTGCCCGTTCCCAAAGGTGACTCAGGCCAGACTATGAGAGCACTCTACATCCTTGGCCACAAGTATTGGTGTCTGAGTGATCGTGTGATCTATTTTTTGCTGGAGCTCTTAGAAAAATACTTTTTCTTTGGCATTGCTAAGAGCTATGTAGGGTATACTGCAAGCAGCCATAATATTGTTATCAGAAAAAAATCCTAAGAATAAAATCAAAAAAAGATCAGCAGAGGCAAAATACTGAAAGACAGAGGGGTTAAAATGCAGAGGAATTAAAAAAAGCAAACTTACTGTTATTCTTAAATTATCAGTTATAGGTTTTACCTTAAGCCAGCCACCTTTTGGAAACCTGTTATGTGAGCCAGTAAATTTCATTTAGTCCTGGATCCTTTTTGAGTTGTACTGCCTGCCACTTCCAGTTAAAGAAGGGACTGACTAATATAGGAGTCAAGAGTAGTTTATTAGTAAGGCGATGACATAATCCATTTCCCTTGTCAGTTAGCATGGCACTAGATGCAGAATGGATTATGAATAAGAAAGGGACTACACTCGTGGAAGGAAGACCACTGTGGGGAGACCCCAGAAGACTATGTAAGAAAAATGCAAATATTTTTCGTTAGTATGTCTTATGCAATTATTTGCAAAATTTGACAGCACTAAGGGGGATCGATGAGAAGAAGGTAGATTACAGTGCAAGAGAAAGAGAGGAGCAACAAAAAATATAGATTTCTGGCTTGGAAAGATAAGAGTTCTCATTTATTCAGATGAAGAAAATTTAGGAGGAATAGGTTTGGATGGTTTAGATCAGTGATTCTCAACCTTCTTAATGCTGTAATCCTTTAATACAGTTCCTCATGTTGTGGTGATCCCCAATCATAAAATTTCACTACTACAAAAATAATTTTATGGTTGGGGGTCACCACAACATGAGGAACTGTATTAAAGGGTTGCAGCATTAGGAAGGTTGAGTATCACTGGTTTAGAACATCTGGGATTTGATTTGGGTGCATAAAGATTGAGATGCCTACTATACCTTCAAATGGACAGGTCAAGATTGCTTTGATATAAGAATCTGGAGTTCAAGGGAGAGATCCAGGCTAAAAATGTGAGATTGGGAGTCACCAGAATGGAGCTAGCACTTAAAACCATGAGAAAGTAGGAGGTTACCCAGAGCAAAAGCACATAAAGGACTGAGCCCTGGAAATTGAGGAGTGACCAACATGTAAGGTTGAAGAGTAATCAGTGGTGTAGATGGAAAATATGGAGGGGTGGTATGGTTGGAGGTGATGTAAGACAGGAATGATCGAGTGATCAACTATACAGACGCTGATGATGGGCTGAGTAGCATGAATACGTGATTACTCACAAAGTACTATTATTACTAGTCTTGGTATTTGTTGGTAAGATAGAGCCTTTGGCTAGAGGGAGAGCTGCTCATAGTTTGGTATTTAGTAGGATTTGTGTGAGATGTTAGATGTGTTAATCCTGTACTTTGGGAGATCATGCATAGGTTTGAGAGTATGTTGGCTCCCCCGATATTTGAAGTCTCTAGATGAATCTACAGCTTCCATTACCCCAGTGGTACAGATGTTGACTCTGAAGATCTGTCACAAGATGTGACATTTTATAGTGATACACAGAGTTGGGAGGGAATCAGCAAATGCAATGTAATGTGATAAATAGGGTAGAGTCCACCTATGTCTGAGGCCAGTGCTACTCCTTTAATGTGGGTTTGCTGCACCCTTGTCTTACCCTGTGATGCCGGTTAACATGGTGAGGTCATAATGATTTTGCCAGATACTGAGGTCTAGTGTCCATTCTCGATTTTGTCCTATGAACACCTAAGGGCTTATAGTTTAGAATATTTTTATATGAAATATATATATGTGTGTGTATATATGTTTATATGGATACATATACATACATTGGTGTCTGAGCAATAAAGATGTTGCTTCAAAAAGCTTAAAGGTAGGCAGTTGTGTGGCTATAAGATCCAGTAGATGCAGCAGGCTGGCCAAGACCCAAGCTCTTTTCCTCAGTCCTGCTCAGGTCTCCTCCATGTCAGTCATGTTTGCTTTATGGTCACAAGATGGCTGCCACAGCTCTAAATCTGTCATTCCAAGGGAGGAAAAGGGATTCCTTGACTTTTATCATTAGTCAGTCTTATTTTTATCTTCAAAGATTATATTTCTCAGAAGCTCTCAGATGACCACTGCTCAGGCTCCACTGGCCATTAGTAGATCACATCATTGGCTTTAGATTAGTCGCAATTCATTCCTTGGGGTTAGGGAAGAGGATCACTTGCCCTGCACACGTTGTCACCCCTTACCAAAACAAAACTGGGGTTCTGTTAACAAGAGGAAGGGGGCATACATGACTGCTGGATAGACCATTAATATCTGTTATAGAAATTGTGGCCACTATTAATACAGCTTTGGGAATTAGCTTATGACATGTTGTTTGAGCTATGGGGGTAAATGAGAACATTCACATAATGAGAACTGGACCAAAGTTAGCAATCTCCACTATTAAATAAAGAAAAAAAGAAGAAGATGGTCTGCCAAGAAGAGATAGAATCAGAACAGAGCTTGGAGAGGCATCAGAGAGAGATCAATTACGAGAGAGGAAGCAGGAGTGTTTTATGGAACAAGGGAGCGGCCAACAGTATCAAACATCAAAAACAGGTCAAGTCAATAAGAGCTAAAAGCGACACCATATTTGATAATTAAGTCATCACTAATGACCTTATCAAGACTTCTCTTAGATTCATGGGAACAGACACCAGGAGGCAGAGGTCTAAGAAGAGGAAAGTTAAGCGAGAGTTGTGAGAAGGTAGAATCTACTTTCAAAGTCTTTAGCTATGCCAGAGGGATGTTGTATAGTATTTTGAAAATGCTACAGAAAAATTTTTCTATTGTCTTCCTTAAATTGAAGATAGGATGATCTGTTTTGGACTGGTGTTCAAATAAAGTGTAGGTAGAAAGGGGGGTAAATGAATAAAGTTCCTGATGCCTGGAGGTTGAGAACTGGGAATCCAATGCAAAAGGAGGAAATGCTAAGATATGGGTGGGGTAGGAGGGATTCATGCCACCACTAATACTTTTTTTTTTTTTTTTTTTTTTTTTTGCAGTTTTTGGCCGGGGCTGGGTTTGAACCCACCACCTCCAGCATATGGGGCCAGCACCCTACTCCTTTGAGCCATGGGCACCGCCCATACCACTAATATTTTTTAAGATTAATAATAATGATGATAAGGAAATAGCAAGCCCACCTATCTCTTTTATTTCATCATTCTGTCTTTTCAGCTCCTTACACATGTCATTTTAGTGCTCACCTGTCCTGTGAGGATGGAATTAATGCCACCTTCATTTGATGATAAGGGAACCCGAGTCTCACAAGAAGCAGGGGAGACAACCTGGACTTTCTTCACGACCAAGGGAGCAAGAGGGAAGGAACGTGGGGAGGGAGAGAAAGCTTGAAAAAAGAGGTGAGTCTTTGAAACAAATGCAAGGTGCCTGGGAAAAAGAGCTACTCAGGGACCAATAAAAGGAATGAATAGCAGGACTGAGGGCCTAGGTGAGGTTAGAAACTAAAAATTTATAGAGACCTCAATCTGTATTCTCTGCCATGAGAGCCAGGGCAGAATAAATGGACGTTGGGATTCATTCTGGCTTGGGGGCCTGGTCTGAGTCTATGATTTAGACTCAGTCCTCGACCTGGTTCCTATGGCATAAACAGTTCCCATTTTATTTCTTGCCTTTTCTTTCCTCTCAGTAGGATGCCTGGGGTAATGAAAGCCCTTATTTCCAAAGCCCTTTCCCCATGCATTCCCAGGAGCAAATCCTCTCCCCTGGTACCTTTTATAGGCACTTCCACTGGGATGAAAACTAAGAACTATTTTCTTCCCTAAATGACAGGGGAAAAAAAAAAAAAAGACCATCTCCTGCTCAATCGGAAAGTCTTGCCTTTGATGGGCAAAGTTACAGTGGAATCTGTAGCCATCATCTCAAAAGCTTCCTGCTCTGTTCTCTGGGGATAGAAGGAACCAAAGCAGTTGCTAAATATTGCTTTTTTTCCCCATGAGTTATCAGAAAGAACATACACCACTTCAATTTTTTTTTTTTAGCATTTATTGTAGAGTTTTGATTGTCCCAAGGCTGTTCCCATGATCTTAAAAACAAATTGGTGACAAAAACTCAGCCCCTAAATACATTCTAGGGGGAACATCCTTTATTAGAGAGAATTATCAGGTGTAATTGAGTGGTAAGCAAAGAAGTGGCAGGAGTAGATCTGCCAGGGGGATTGAGGCTTCTTGAAATTTTGGAAGGGGAAGAAGACCACGTCCTCCCACCCAACACAGAGGTGTGTGATGGTTGCTGTCTTTGCCTCCGTGGACCCACGGTACAGGCCAGCAGGACATGAACTCTTAACCTTTCAAGAACCATAATTTGTCATTTTTCTGACCTGGTTTTAGTCTAATCTTGTGATTCTAGCTCATTTTGTCCCCTTTTGTTCCAGGATATCTGTGTTTCTTCCAGGTAGAAAGTAGTGGAAACAACAACAAAAAACAACAACACAAGTTAGATAGACATTTTCAAAAATCTTAATATCAACTCTTAAGTTAAGATCTAAAGTTAAGGAGAGATCCTATATCTTCTATAGCCCATGAGTGCTAGAAATCAGAGTGAAGACTAAGAACTTAAAGAGGGAGATATCCATTTAAGAAATTTGCCAGAAAGCATTTCATAATCAAAGTTCAACACTCTCTACCAGCTGAGCTACTGGCTGGACAGCTCTAGTACTTTCCCAAACACGTGGGCATCTTTCTCCTACTAAAGCTTCGTGAGGACAGTTAATGGAACTTCTCATTCACAACCTTTCTCTAGCACCTAGCACAGTGATGATAACTGTTTGTAGGATAAGGTAAGGCATAGAAGAAATGAGATTCATAGCTACTTGGTTTGGTTTAACAACTGTCATTGCCACAAACCTCCTTCTTGTGTCTAATTTAGTTACTTCTGAATAGAGATGATTGCCCATGGCCTCCTTAGGACACTGACTGTCTTGTTCCTTATTCAAAGCAACTTCTCCAGGTCTTGGTTGACAGATTGGATGTAGAGTTGGCACAGGGCAGTGAAGAGGTGTGTACACTTGTCAAACATACACACATATTTCTCAGCCCTGCATGGTGAATAGCTCATCAGTACCCTCTGGCTTTAGGAAGACCATCAGAAAAAGCTGGGCTCTGCTTCAATGATGCAAGCCTGGGACTCATTCAGAATCAAACACACACTCGACCCTTGCCTCCTGAAAAGGCCATCATCTTTAAGTTTGTAGAGACATTGCCTTTCTGAGAGCAATCTGTTAGGCAAAGCCACCTTTAGAGGCCCTTGCTTTATCTCCTGGGTTTCTGATATGAGAGTAGTGGGAAGCTCATTGGGCTAGCAGTGAGTAGATGCAGGTGCAAAGCCCAGCTCTTCTGCTACCAGGGTACTTTCTAATTTTACATCTATAAAGTGATGAAATGGGACATGAATGCTGAGGGTTCTATCCACCAAGTTTCCCAGCCCCACTACTGTCCTCCCCCATAATCCCTGCATCAACTTTTTGTGCTCAGTGCAACTCTGTGGGGCCTCCCTGAGTTTCTACTGCCTTTTTTTGTTTGTTTTCAGAATAGCCCACCCTGGAAAAATGCTAAGGACTCAGTTTCCTGAGTCCTGGATAGACAGGCTGGCATCCTTGTTAAGGATGCTTTGCTCAGTAGAGACCACGTGATGTGTGAGTGTTAGAAATAAGAGTGAAGACGAAGAACTTAAAGAGGGAGATAAACTATCCCAGGAAGGATCCACTTTAAAAAACTGCCAGGAAGCATCTCCTAGGGCCAGGTGACTAAGAAAAGTCTCTATTGCTTTGGGTCTCAGTTTGAATGTAAATGTTTATTTTTCTGTTGGAAAAGGACCCAGGGAATAGGTCCACGATGCTTGAGACTGGTCAGAATGAGAAGTGTTAACCCCAAAGGGCTTCATGTCTCACAGTCACACTTGATTATTCCCCACCGTCATTTCACTCAGAGCCCCAAAGAAGGTGTGTTGAAGACCTTTCTGATCTCCCAAACGTGAAAACTGCTCTAACATTTATCTGTGTGTGGTGTATGGATGACTTCCCAACCATCCCTATTGTCCATAAGTAAACTCTGTATCAATTCTCCTATTTCAAAGGAATTCTTTTCCAAGTGGTCCAGAACAATTAGATGGAGTCAGAGTCATTCTAACTACCTTTCCTGGGCTTAGAAAAAAAGAATATGAAAATATCCTTTGAGATCATGTTGACTGCTCTTCCTAGGGCAGGTGTATTGAGGCTTCCCTCTCCCGCTATTCCTAGCGCAGACACCCATGTTCTGGTTTTACTTCAGTTGCTATCACTGTGGAAGTTTTAGAAACACTCTCAAATTCTCAACCCCTCCCAGTCCCCATCATTAAAAAAAAAAAAAAACAGTTGTAAGAATTGTTGATTATCTCTGAGTTAAAAGACAAGTCAGCATTATATTCTAATCGAATAAAGATGGATATGTGTGTTTTAATTTTCACTATTATTGATTTTAACAAATTTTTGAAAAGGCAAATTTCCATTGGTTTGGTGTTTCCTCCTTGATATATGAATCTATTAGTATCTGACCCTAAGGGAAGAGGGTCATGCTTTGAACTTGGTCTCAGACAATGTCTAGAAAACCATAGGTGGAAGAAGGTTTCTGGACAGATTTATGTTGCCTGTTAGTGGCTTGGCTCTGGTCACTTAAAGAAAGGAGATAGCATCTTCCCTTTTGGGAAAAGGTTTTTCTTGGTAACAATGTCCCTTAGTTGCACTGTTGTCACCGCTTCCTCCATTCTCAGCCTCATAGCCTTCTTCACTGACCAATCTTGTATTTATTATCTTTTCTTTTGTTGGTGTCTACCAGTCTGTGTTTCTGCCTAGCACTGGAGCAAAACAGTTATGGTTTGGGATGAAATGAAATGCTGCTGAGGGTGGTCTTTAATGCTACAAGTACTTGGTGGTCTTTCCTTTTTCCTGGTTGGTCATTCCCCATGCCACCTTTCCTCATTCTGCCCCGTCTCCCATGCACCCTCAGCACCACTTCTCATAATAGCATAAATCCTTTGCGGTCTGCACTTCCACATCCAGCTTCCCAATTAGGCTGGGAGTCCTGTCAAGTCAAGTCAGCTAGGCTCTTCCCATGTCTCTTGGTCACTCTATTAAAATAAAAGACTGAAAGAAACGTGACTGATTCTGGAGCAGCGCTGTTTCCCTGTACCCAGGGACAGTGGAGATTCCTGCTTATCTTCCATGAATGGAGATACATTTTTGGGGTCTTTATTTCCTGCCTGAATGACAGATGATGCACTATTATTAGTTCATCATACCAGATATTTCACAATTTTAAAACAGTCTCATGTATCTTTTAGGTCTGAAAATGACAAATCCTCATCTCTTTGGGAAACTAGGAAACATACCTCTATGAACTCATCTCTCCCAAGCCCAATTTGTTACAAAAAGAATGTAAGGAGATTTCCCCTAGCCCGAGTTTAGTTCCGGAAATGGCTGAGAGCCACTCCCAGGCATGCACCCTGGTTCTCAACCGTCTTTGTCTTCCATGTGAACAGTTAGGAGTCAGAGCATCAGGCACTGGGTTCATAGCCTAGAAGTTGGAAAACTTCACTCTTTTTTACCTCACAAGGGTTTTGTGTGGTCCTGTGTGAATGAATCTTGAACCCTTGGTACATCTAAAAGAATCTTAAATATAGTACAAGGGAGAGGCCAGAGGGAGGGGAACTTGCCTATGTATGGGGTGCAGGCGGGGCCTTGTTCCTGGGAGGAAAGAAGGTTTTGTATGTGAATACCTGAAATTCAATTGTTCAGTGCTATTTATGGAGAGCTTTGCTTTGGCCTTGGCTTTAAGCAAATCAGGGGTGTCTCACTTTCTTTTAGCACTCCCATAATGGTTCAGTCTGAGCAAAACAGTAGTCTCACCTGAAGATATCCCCTTGGAACACCAGAGAGGCATAGAGTTCTGGAAGGGGTGTCAGATACCTCCTCCTCTTCTTCCTCCTTCTGAATCTTCTTCAGCATTATTCTCATCACCATGATCATCACCATCCTTATCTTTACCCCCACCTGGTCTGCAGCATCATCAGCAGCATCCCTTTCAAGGACCTTCCCAAATTATTTTGATCATCATAGTATCTGTGGGTGGCAGGGCAGTACGGATTAAATATGCTTGTGTTGGAGATATGGAAACTAAGGTTAATGGTGGTCAATCTACTTGTCCAAGACCCAGACAAAGGCAAGGATAAGGCCCAGCTCTCTTTCTCCTGGCAGTAGTGAGGTCATGGAGAAACTTTCTTGGGAAAATAATGGGGGGAACAAATCAAAGGGAGATGGGAAAGGTAAGAAACAGGAAGAACCAAGAGTCGAGGTCTTAGAGAAGTGTAGTACAGACTGGGGACTCCTAGCACTAAAGGACAGAGCAGGCCATACTCTTTTGGACTTAAAATTTGGTCTGAGGTGCCTCTGAAGTTTGCAGGGAATCCCTGTGACTGGCCACACCTTTACGACCCTGAAGTCATGGTTTTTATATACCATCTAAAGATCAACAGGGCTGCTGAATGTCTGTGTTATTATTGTTGCTGGGGTTTGAGCTGGTAGGTCTATGTGGCAACGTCAAGGCTCTTAAACCTTTCAGGTACAAAATGACACTGGCTGAAGAGAGGAATGGAGGGGCACTGACAGCTGCACTATTTGGAAGGATGGAATCTCCTTTTCTCGTTTCTGAACCACACACAGCCACTTTTCCAGAGCCCATGAATCATTCATTCCAGGGGAAGGAGGGGGTAGAAAATTAAATATAATTTATGTTTGGCTAATTGAAATCAAATACGAAATTCAATCTCCTGTGAGTTGCAATGATCACGTTTAAATAGGGCGGAAGTATTATTAACCTGGCTCTATTTCAGCAAGTTGACATAGCTTTTCTGGATAGAAAATAATTCCTTCATCAAGCCTCCCTATTGAAGAAGGGCACATGGCTTAGTGACTCACTCCCAGAGTGACAAGGTTCAAGCCAGAGTAGACACCGCAGAAAATAGACCTTAAACATGTGAAATTTTCATTTCTTTTTAGAACCACGAGCTTTCAACAAGATCTCCTAACAGACTCTTTAATATAAATATCCTCAAGATCCCAAGGCTTAGCGAGGCCTCTGCCCTCTTTCTCCAGGGAATTTTTGTCTACTATTACATGCAAGGGTGTGTATATAATTTAAGGGGAGGGTTCCCCACTTTTATTTCTTAGGGGAAATGGCTTATTCACCATTGGCTAACCATATTAAAAATGGATTTGCTTGTCAAATTGTTGTGACATATTTGTGTGAGGACACCGGCTTAATACCTTTCTTTAGAAGCAAGTCTTGATGTTCTGGGCTTATGGGGACAGGTAGACAGTGGATGGTGGTGACTAGGTGTGATTGAAAGAACTGAATGAATGTTTGTCCAACCAGAATGGAAGAGACGAAGGTAGCCTAGAGTAATGGTCTTTCTTAACCGTAGATTAAAGTCTGTAAGGCTTTTTAAAACCAGAGACACCTTTGACTGAGTTATAAGGTCACCCCTTACCTACTTGCCATTACTTCAAAGGAGACTATGTCCCCTCAAGGAAGCCATAGAACCCTCGGGGCTACTTCCCTTGGGAATAATTCCCAAGGAAGCATAAAAAGGGGTGGAAAGGAGGAAGGGAGGGCAAAGAATAGACAGACAAAATTCTCTTCCAGGGGTTCTAAGTTCCAGCTTTTATAAGAGAAATTTTGAAAGGATAAACACCAGAGCTCCATCCTGGTATTTCTGATTTATTAATAGGTCTGACATGGAGCTTGAGCATATCAGACCTATTTATTAATGAAGCTTTGAGATCTTGAACAAACTCCACAACTGTGATGTGTAAAAGGTTGAAACTCACTCCTTGCTCTGCTTCTAAAAGAAGTCCCTCCCCCAGCCAGTCCCACAGTTTATACTTCTGAATAAGCAACACACATTTCTTCCTTCAAGTGTGTGTGTGTGTATTTTGATCTCCCTCTTTTTTTATTTGATAATGCAGGTAGATCTGTTGCCTCCAGTTCAATAACCACTTTGTTATCTAGAAAAAGCATTTGTAAGGCTGCTTCCAAATCTGCCCTTGCCAGTCCCTACCCTGCCAGGATTGGCTAAGATAGGAAAGGCTGCACTCCTTTTAGGAGCCACATTCTTTGTACCATTGCAAGAATCAGCCTGCTTTGGAGACAGAACCCACCCCAAACTCTCGGATCTGGGCCTTTCTGGCCACCCCAGAGGAAGGAAGCCCCTGGCATTCCAGGGTGGTGTGGGGGTGCAGGTGCCCAGCATAAACACACCATTGAAACCCATCGATCAGGTTGCATTATGCTTTATAACAACACAGTTTTCATTCAGCGGGAGAAATGACAGTTTAATAACAGCTGAACAGATTTTTAACTCCCCCCACTCATACAAATTTCCAGTTTTACCAGAACAATTCCTGGTTTTGGAAATCTGGGACCAAGTGCTTGATGTCAAATGGTACATTGTAATTGAATCCAACTAATGGGAGGGGGCACTTTATTTGGCAGCCCTTGGTTGGGGTGTCCGCAGACAGCCCTTGCTCTCTCCCACTCCACATAAACAGGATCTGACAAGTCATCCCTCTATTTCCCCAGTATCTGCCATCTCTGCAGAGAGAAAATGAAGCATGAGATGACCCTGAGGGGGTGGTGGTGGGGAAAATAGAAGGATGGCGACTGCTCCGCTCTCCTTGGCATTGTTAAGGGTTATTCTTAGGGAGAGGCATGCCAGCTCTGGTCTTTCTCTTCTGGGGATCCTAGGGAACAAAGCCCACCCTCAAAGCATGCCTCTGAATCCTAGTGCTTGGGGAAGAGGGTGTTCAGGTAAGGACACCTCCCACCAAGAGGACTGGATTTCTTCTTCCACTCCCTGGATAAGGCCATTCATCTCTGCCAACTTTAGGGTTCTGAACTCTGCTACAATTACATTTCTCTGAGCACAGCCCTCTGGGCCTGATCCTGATGCAAGGGCATATGGACAAGCTTCTGTGTAATCCAGACTACTCATGAAGAGAAAGACCCAACCTCCTTAGAGGGGCTCTTAGAAAGAAGGCTCCCAGGGGTGTCAGCTCTTTTGATGAGCAACGTGCATGCCTCTGCCTTCATGATGTGGGAAAGGAGGAAGTCCAAGGGTTATGAGATGAGGCCTTTGAAGAAAAGGCCAGAAACACCAGAGAAGGAGGCCCTCGCTCCCTAGGAGTCCTGGAGTGCTGAGTGCTTTCTGGGGGTTTAAACAGCAGGTGCCTGTGCCAGGTACAAGGGTAGAACCATGGCTCCCCAAACTAGAGTAAGAACCCTATAGAGTAGACCTTTCTTTCTTTGTGGTCACTCAGTAAACATTCATAGCATTGTCTTTGACATTGGCAGCTGTTTATCCTGTCTTCGGATTCTGTCAACTAGCACAGGGTAATCAACAGTGGATTCTGATGGCCATCTGATGGCATCAACCAGATACTGCTGCCCAGGCAGGCCTGGCTCTTCGATGGGGATGCCAGGGGTCCACCGCTCTGCCTAAGCCAGCAGCTCTGGAGGCAACCATGGTGGGATGAAGGAGGAGATCTGCTTGGTACCCCAGCAAGGGAAGCTGCAGCACCAGGGTGGGGAGGGGGATCAGGACTCAGGAGCCTCCATAGCTATTCACTAGCCTTCCCTCCACATCTCTAGCCTCATTTGTCTCCCTCTTCCTGTTCCCACTGGAAGTCCTGACCAGTCATTTGGTAAAACATCATGTTGAAGGGTTTGTAGAATTTCCGCAGTCTGTGGATGACGTCAGGGTCAATGCGGGGATGAGTCCGACCTTTGCTTTTGCCCAGGCACCTCGGGGCACTGCTGTCTTCTGGCTTCTTGAGGCAAGGGAACCCCTTGGTTTTGTTGAAATAGAAATGTTTCTCAGTCACAACACGCTTGAGGCCTAGAAAATCCTGGACTTTGGCCATTTCCCCAGCAGGGTCCACGATGAGTCGCTCGCCACTGACAAAGAGAATCTGAGAGAGGGGGAAATACTGGAGCCAGTTCTCCAGGTGCAGAGCATAGATCCCTATCCGGATGGCGCTCCAGGAGGCGTCGATCAGCCCGAGGGTCCGGTTTTTGAAGGCCAGCACCTCGAAGGTGGGGATCTCAGGTTTCTTTGACAGTGTTTGGGTGTAGTCGGAGATGGCCCTGGTCACGGGGTTTCTTACCACCACGATCAGTTTGATGTCCTTGGCCATGGAATGGATGCGCTTGGGAGCCTCATTTGTCACAAAGTAACTCGGGGTCTTCTCCATGGTTATCTGCCCATCCACAGTCTTGGGCATCACGTTCCTAAAAGATGAAGGAAAAGGAGAGACAATGGTTATTCCTACTCAGAAATAGGAAAACTTCTTTGCATAAAATGGGTAACATAAATAACCTGGTTTGAACTAAAAATCTTAAGGCTTCCCCTAAGTGGCTGACAGATTCAACCCCTTTTTGGCCAAGAGAATCCCTAAAATTGAGTTGCTGGCCAGGAGGAAGAAGACCAGACAGGTCTCATCATGTCCCCTCCCCTTCTCAGAGATGTCCTTTGTGACTCACTAACAAGCTTAAGGCTATGTAAGCTCTACCTGCACTGCCCCAATGTTCATAAGAAACCACTTGAGTCAGTCCATTGCTTTGCCTCTAATTAACAGATCCTTTAACTTAAACATGACTTTTCACTGACTTCTGGTCTTTCAGACAGAATCTCACTCTTTCAGTCATTTGTCAGCTACAGAATCTTTAAACCCACCTATAACCTGTGGGCCCCTCCTTCTAGATGTCCCACCTTCTGGACCAATCCAATGTGTTTTCCCCATGTTGATTTATGGCCTCACCGGTAATTCCTATCTCTCTGGAATGTACAAAACCAAACTGTAACCCCACCACTGAGTCCACTTGCTCAAGGTTGTTGGGTGTGGCCCTGGGTCATGGTCCTCAAATTTAGCTCAGAATAAACCTCCTTAAATTATTTTATGGAGTATGGTTTCTTTACCATAGACAGTAGTGAAGAATCACCAAATGTAGTTGATAAATACTTGGAAGTTCTTTTTACCTGTATGTCCCGACTGTCTTGATTGTGCATTATCAGAAAAGGCAGCGTGAGGCATACACATTCTTTCTTGGGAACCTTTTTTGGGTTTAAATTGCTGTTCTACCTATTACCAGTTATGATTAACCTAGATATACCCTTAATTTCTCTATGTATTAGTTTTATAATCTCTAAAATGGAGATAATGATAGCGCTGACTTCACACTATAGCATAAGGATTAAGGGAGATAATGCTTGAAAAGCATTTAGCACTGAATCTGGCAGGTTGTAAGAGCTTAATACATTAAGGATATTATTATTGTTGCAAAGGCTTTCAGAAAATGTTTGCACTCAGTCAACAAGACTTCCAAGATTATCTAGTCCACGGTTGGCAAATTACCACCCATTTCCTGTTTTTGCGTGACCCCCAGCTAAGAATTATGTATGAACTTCCAATGGTGGAAGAAAAACCAAAATAATAATAGTATATTTTTGATGTATGAAAATTATATGGAATTCAAATTTCAATGCTCATAAATAAGCTGTCATTGGAGCAAAGGCACACTCATCCATTTACATATCAGCTATGGCTGTTTTTGCAATACAACAGCAGAGCTGAACACATTGGAGGAAACCATATGGCCCACAAAGCCTGAGGTATTTACCATTTAGTCCTTTAAGTTGTTGACCCCTGACTCCAAAGGCCTTATTCTGCAAATTAGAAAACAGCAGCCCAGGGACAGGGAAGGCAATGGGAAATCAGACCGGCTTTGTGATCTCAGCAAACTGAACCACATTCTGAGCCTTATTGCCCTCCTTTGTAAAATTCCGAAACCTAACCTAAAGTTCAGTTCAGAATAAAATGACATATAGAGTGAAAGCACCTAGCGTAGGTCTGGTTCAGTAAGTGAGATTGTATCCTTTCTTGGCTCCAGAGGTTGCCCAGAGAGTTACTTGTAGATTCCAGACCGGGGCCCACATCTTTTGGTTCTCTACTACTCCACACGGACCCCACCATCCGTGTTTGCCTTCCGAGTGGCCTGTTCTTATGGGGGAACTCCAAGATATTAGAAGGGTTTGATGCCATCCTCCCCATCATCCCAGGCCTATCAGTGATAAAATGAAGCTTGGGATCCTATTATCCAGCCAATTTGCTGTAGGCATATGTAGACTAAAGTTAATTGACGATAAACCTGTTCAATACCTGTCGGTACAACAGGCCATCTGCCACCATGTGCTCCATTAAGTCTATTCACTTCCGAGCCTTGCACCAAAGTGGTACATTTAGGATTACACAAGACCTCTTTGTTGTGATGACATGCTTTTAAATGTCTCAGCTAATAAAACTTAATATAGACGAAGATCCCTTAGCTTCTCCTACCATAATTAAATTTATTTACTATCGCGTGTGTGGAGAAAGAATGACTTCTCTTTTATCTCTAATTCACATGCTCTGTCAATAATTAATTGCAACTGAGCTTTCTCGGCAAGCACTTTTATTAGGCAAGAGGAATTTGCCTGGTGGAGAAATTCACATAGCCCTGGACATTGTTAGGAGCATAATGGCTGGGCAGCATGGTGTTTTCAGTTCAAAGCAATAGCCTTGGCCATAAATAGCCATGCTTGTCTTGAGGTGACACATTCTCTAAAGTATTCTGAATGTCCTTATGTGTGCATGCCGATTTGCCCCTCACCAGATCAATTTGTCTAATTTGCAGGGGCAGGACTACATAACACAGCCTTTGGGAATCAGATCTGCCTGCGTTAAGAGTTCCGCTTCCCATGTCACTTTGATGGAGTTACTAAACCCATTATGAGACTTCATTCCTCGTCTAAAAAATAGGGTTAATAAGAGTCCATCCCTCATAGGCTTTTAATGAAGATTAAATGTGATAATACAGGAAAATCACTTAGAATAGTGCCCAATTAATGCCAACATTTTTTTTAACTTAAGCCAGCTGCCCAAGATCAAGATCACTCTTACATCAATTCTTACAGAAGGGCAATGAAAAAAATGCTTAGATTGGACCAAATTGGAAAAGGCTGAATAATATGAAAACTAAGGGACCAATTTAAAAAGTATATCCCAATTCAAGCCAATACAATCAATTGCACTTCCTGATCTGGTGGCTGGTGACCACTTATGCAGCTGCGGTATAGGAAATATACTGACGTCCTATTTTGTATTAATATTTCAGTTGTAGAGATGTATTCCTTTACCTAAGGATGAAACTCATATCCTGTATAACATATTAAATGTTGATGCAAAAAGTGGCCGTTTTCAAATTTTAGCCCTTCAGATGTATTTTTTTTTAATTGAATGGTAACTGTGTACACTAATGCACTTTGAGGGTACAGTGTGGTGTTTTCACACACAATCCAAGACACTTCCATCAAACTGGTTAACATAGCCTTCATGTAACTTTCTATGTTATTATGTCAAAACATTCATATTCACTTGTACCCTTGCAAGATGAACCACAGAAGTAAACCCTTGAATCCTTCTCCCTACACCTCTCCCCCCCTCTCCCCTCCCCATATCCTTAGGTTGTTATTAGGTTATAGCTTTCATATAAAAAGGTTTAAATTAATTTCATAATAGGTGTGTGTACATTGGATACTTTTTCTTCCATTCCTGTGATATATCTCCGACAAAGGTTTAATAACCAGAATCCATAGAGAACTAAAACGTATTAGCAAGAAGAAAACGAGTGATCCCATCTCAGGGTGGGCAAGGGACTTGAAGAGAAATTTCTCTGAAGAAGATCAGCACACGGCCTACAGATATATGAAAAAGTGCTCACCATCCTTAATCATCAGAGAAATGCAAATCAAAACTACTTTGAGATATCACCTAACTCCAGTAAGATTAGCCCATATCACTAAATCCCAAAACCAGAGATGCTGGCGTGGATGTGCAGATGTATTTTTTGTGTGTGTGCTTATGTTGTATTTTTCTCTAGCACAGGAGCAGCTGCTCAGCTTTTCTTTTCATCCATTCTTTGGCTTTTACTTCTTAGACCTCAGCGCTTGCCTTTCCATGGAGCCCCATTGAAATCCATCTCCTTTACTCCAGCTAATTGACAACCTGTCAAGGTCTTTGTGGATCTTGAGTCTTTTTATCTGAAGCATCTGGGATGAAATGGTACCCAACTTACAAGTCGGCGGATAGAGGAGAGTTAGTGTGTGCCTAGCTTAGAGCTCTGCAGAAAGCAATGAGGGGTGAGGCATGAGAAAAGGTTCTGCTGAAGGAGGAGGGGAGCAGAGGTACCTATATGGCTTTGAGCATCATAGTATAGATGAACGTTGAAGAGAGTTCCTGCATTTGAGGTCCAAATGGTTAAGTCCATCTCAACCATAGTGGCCTGCGTTACCTGGGTTATTTTGCCACTAAAAAGATATCCAGTGGCTGCTTGAAATCTATGAAGCAGCAATTTCCCCCTTTCTATTATAAAACAGATTCTGAATCAGTTATATTCATTCACTCATTCGTTCCATCAATGATCCCTTCCCAATAATGTAACAATGAACACAACAGACAGGGGTCCTTTATTCCACTAAGCTGCCAGATGACAAATGTCGAGCCCTTCACAGCATTATATAATGAACTATTTTAATCAACAGAGCATGCACTACTATTATTACAGCTTTACAGAGAAGAAAACAGGCTCAAAAAAGATACATTCCAAGGTCTTACTGAGCGAGGGTTCCTTTTGTTTCTAAGTTCAGTGCCTGAGCCAAAGTAATTTGATACCAGTATCAATGCCTAAAACCAGTTCCTGGCAAACAACAGGTGCTCAATAAATACCTGTCAGATAAGTGAAAACCCATTAATCTCCACTCCTAACTCTAGACCAGTCCTAAGGCTTGGTTTTTGTTGTGACTGGTTTGGATCCCTTTTCCTTCCCCCCGACTCCTCAGCAGGACTCTCTCCTGGGCCTCCGATCCGGCAATGATTTCTGTTGCATCCTGGTCTCTCTCTTTGCATCAGGTGGAGGAGGCATCTCTTCCTCTCTTCTACTGGAAAAGACACCCCCAACCCCCTATTCCACTCCCAACCTGGGCTTTGGATCTTATCCTCCCTCCACTTTCTCAGGAACTTTTCACCTTCTCCCAGGCTTGCAGTAAGCTCTTCTTAGCTGCATGTGACATTTCAACAGCCTCATGTTCTCACATCTTGGTGTGCTTGAGGAGCAGAACAGTAATGCCAGAGAAGAGTGAGGAAAGGTCAAAAAGTTGGAAAAGAAGATTTGGCAAATAGGCAGGGAATAGACCACGAAGGGCCTCACAGACCACAGGAAAGATGCTAGGGTTTTTTTCTATGTGTGATGAGAAGGTATTGAAGAGTACTGTATAGGACAATAAGATTAAATTTACACTTAATTTTTTTTTCCCTGTGGCTTTGCTGAGAACAGTTAAGAGTGCAGCAGGAGTGGAAGGAAGGTGATCTGCCAAGAGCCCATTCCAGGAAAGCAGGGCAGACACAGTGGACACAGTGGGGCCTGGATGTAGGTGGAGAGGGCAACATGGTAAGCAGTGATCAGAATTGGGCTGGATTTTGAAAGGAAGGCCACCGTCCTTAACAATGAGCAATGTATACGTGCGTGTATGCAAGAGAAAGAGAGGGGTCACAGATGACTCCAGGATTGTCAGCCTGTGCAGCCTGTAAGCCTGTGCTAACGGCTAAATGCTGGTGTAGTTTACAGATATGGAGAATACTGGGAATAAAGTAGGTTTGGGGAAAGATACCAGGTCTGATTTTGGACTTATAATGTGAGTCATCTGTTACATTCTCAGGCAGAGGGATTGAGTAACCTTCTTGATACAGGAAGCTGCCATCTCAGGGAAACTCAGGTTGGAGGTGGACATTTATGAAATGTGGTCGTGCACCTGCCAGGGAGCAGGGAGCAGAATTATTGCTACTCTTTACCTGCCTTTTTCCTCCATGGGGAGTTCTTTCAAGTAGGCTAGATGTTCAGATGTTGGGTATGCAAAAGAAAAAAAAATCCATTAAAAAGATTTTCACTAACTTGATTTAATCCCCAGAGTCCTTGATAACTGCCTGCATTACAGAGCTTGGAATAATGTCATCTATGATTTGTCCTCGCACCCTTCCTAGCTAAGTCTCAGTTTCTTGAGAACATAGGGAATGTTTGGTTCACCTTTGTAACCCCACTGCCTAACATGGCATCTGCCACAGCATAGCTGCCCCATAATGACTTTTAGTTATCGGATGAATAAACGAATGACATAGAAATGAATAAATGGTCCCTAGAAGTCCAGAGAACTGGGGCTCTTTTGGATGACAGGGCTCCTCTAAGAGCAGGTTTTGTGTGCATAGGGGTTCAGTGTTTCTGAGTTTCACGCCATCCCAGTTTGAAAGACCATGCACTTCAGCGCGGGCCATATGGTGAGAAAACACTGCATCTGGGCTTGGAACAGCTCGTTAACCGCATCTCGGGTGCTCAGAGCAGCCGTGACATCTGTGTCAACACACAGTCTTGAAGAGAGAATCATTCCACAAAATCACACATCTGCTCGCACAGCCCCAAATGTTTACAAGGCACTCCCCAGTTCACCCACCCTGCTCCTACCCAGCTGGGGCTGGCCCTTAGCTCAACACAGCCCCATCACCCCATGGGAATGCAGGTCAGCCTCTGGAGGGCTCATGATAACAGTGGTTAACACACAGCCTAGGGTGAGCACCACCAGTTAGGGAACCCTCATTCTATTCACTGCTATTTTCTGAGGCCAGAGGACTTCCCTATGTGTTTTTTTTCCTTTTTGTGATAATCTCAAGCTGTCATCCTGGGTAGAGTGCCCTGGCATCATAGCTCATGGCAACCTCCAACTGTTGGGGTCAAGCAATCCTCTTGCCTCAGTTTTTCTATTTTAGTAGAGATGGGGCTTTGTTCTTTGTAGGAGATAAGCTCCCTTTGCTCAAGACATGGCAATTCACCTCAATGTGCTCCTTCAGGAGATTGTTTTTGGGAAGCATTTCCTTGAGGTTTGAACTTCTGTAATATGCAGAGTGACTCGCCCTAGGAGGTGTGGAAAAACAGCGGAGGTGTAAGCTGGAGGATGGACAGACCCAGCATTGGGTTCTATTCTCTGTCTTCCTCCTTCATTAGCATTATAATGTGTAACTTCACTTTGGGCCAGCAAGGACAGACAGCCAGGCTCCCTAATGTTTTTACTTTAAACAAAATCAATTGTATAAGTGTTCCTCAGCCTTCACACTAAATTGTAATCTTAAATGGTAGCTTCCTAATGTTACTTCACCTCTTTGTATATGTGTTAAATTCTTACTGAATGTTTGAAAGTATATAAGGTAATCAGTAAAGTTTAGCTGGGCCGCCGACCAGAGCAAGTCCAGTCTCCCTTGAATATTCATTCCGTCTGCAGTTCTTTCCCCTGCGTCCCTGATCAGAAGCTCCAAAGAGCATAACACTGAGATCTCTTGCTCATACTGGTCTCAAACTTGTGAGCTGAAGCAATCCACCTTGGCTTCTCAGAGCTGGGATTACAGGTGGGAGCCATGGTGCTGGGCCCCCTAACTACTTTTTAACTTAACTTACCATGTTTGTGTTGTGCCTACTAGCTGTGTAATCCTGGGCAATTTATTTAACCTAAGTAATTTAATGGGTCTATTTCATCATCTGGAAAGAAGACATCACAATACTAATTATAATACCCTTCCCATGGGGAATATGTCAGGATAAAGTGAGCGAATAGCTAGAAGAGTGTTTTGTACGTAATAGCTTCTGAATATGTTAACTATTAACTTTTTTCATTATTATTATTGTTGCTCAATATTTCTTTGCAGCAATCATCTAATTTCTTTTCCAAATGTATTTATCTTTTTTCATTCTTTACGAGGTTTTTGTTTCTAGTCCTTACCTTAAACATTGTTATTAAATTTTAAGCCTCTTTAATTTTGTGAAGGCAAAAAGTGGAAACCAAGTAAACACATGTATATGTATAGAGAAAATTTAAAAAATTATTGAATATGCTAATGGTTAAATTTTATTTTGTTTTTTATTCTTTTGGAGACAGAGTCTTACTTTGTTGCCCAGGCTAGGTGCCATGGCATCAGTCTAGCTCACAGTAAACTCAATCTTCTGGGTTCAAGTGATCCTCCTGCCTCAGCCTCCTGAGTAGCTGGGACTACAGGTGCCCACCACAACAGCTGGCTAATTTTTCTACTTTTAGTAGAAATAAGGTCTTGCTTTTACTCAGGCTGGTCTTAAAGTCCTAACCTCAAGGGATCGCCCTGCCTCGGCCTCCCAGAATGCTAGGATTACAGGCAGAGCCACCATACCTGGCCAGCTGTTAAATTTTGTATAATCATCTCCATTTTAGAGATTGGGAAAGAGAGATCCAGTGAGATTGATTTGTTTGCCCAAAGCGGCAATAGGTGAAGTCGGAAATCACTTCTAGGTCTGTCTGACAATACTTAGTTGAACTACAAGGTCTCAACAAGGTTACATGGCTGATCCAAGGTCACTCTGCAAGGAGGTGGCAACCTTGAATCTTAAAAGGAGACTCATTATATGTGCTGCAAAGGTGAGCTACCCAGCACTGACCACTGTAAGTTACAGAAACATAGTCCAGGAGCCCCTGAAATTCTTGCCAGATCAAGCTACATCATTCAGTTTGTGATATCTCTCTCTGGGGCCTCCTCAGTTGAAGCAAATGGCACCATCATGAATGCCGAGGGAGAAAGCAATAACCTGTATTAGATGTAAAGTGCCCATTCTCTCTGGAAGGGTCAGGAGCACAGCTTGCCTTTGACTTGCTTGAATTAGAGGCATGTGGCCACCTTACATTTTCCCAAATGCAGTGGAACAAATGGTGCATAAATTAGCAATATTTTCTGAGCCCTCCTGATGAACCTGAGAGAATGGTGGTTAGAGCAAGGGCATGAGGCCAGCTCTTCTACACCGAGGAAAGAAAATCACTTAAAAATTCAGTGGTGCACCTGCCACTTGCTTTGCCCTGAGAGGCAATTTCAGGTGTTAACCTGGATAAACCTCATGAGTAGCACTGAGCCCTTTATAGAGATGTGAAAACTGAGAGTCAGACAGATAGTGAACCTTGTCCAAGGATGCATAGTCCTGCCCAGTTATACTGGAAAGTTCACTGTGGTTTTCACATTCATGTTCACTAATCCTGAAATTCCTAAAGGTGAATAGTCAAACCACTTTGAGACCACATTGTTATAATATAGACCCAAGAAAAGCAGTCCGATCCATGGGCCTGGAGCCCAGTGGCTATCAGCCTAATCTAGGCTGAGAAAGAAGGGATTCTGAGTTGCAGTTCTGACTTCACAACAGAACTTGTTGAATTAATTTAAGGCAGGGACTTTCCCTCCTTGGACTTCCAATTCCTGTACACTGAAAGGGCTGTGTTAATATTCATTCCCGCATTAATTCCCTTGAATATTGGTGCTTATTATGGACCAGATGTTAGGTATGTGTTGCTGACAAAGCAAGCATCGTGCCTGCCCTTCAGCAGACTATAACTTCTTTACAGGAAAGGCCTGAATATCCCATTTAGTGAAGTGGTCTGTGGTTCAGATGAGACATCTCTGCTGTGGACAGAGATCTCTTTCCAAACAGAATTGCATCTGCTGAGTCTCAGCTGCACTGCCACACACCTACAAGAGAGAGAAGGAGACAGAGAGGTATGGGGTGAGAGAGAAGGGGAAAAGAGGAGGAGAAACAAGGATGAGGGAACTTAGAAGGGAGAAGAAGAAATAAAGATAAGAGGAAGGAAGACAATGAGAAGGGGATGCAAAAACTGAGCTTTGAAGATGCACAAAGAATTTAAATAACTGGAAAATAATGAGGAAAACATCCCAGGTTTAAGTGACACAAAACCATGTTGTGGTAGAAAATAGCAAACCCAGGTCTCATGCATTTTTGTTGTTTGAGAGTTTGTGCCAGGGAGGTAGAGAGTCTTCAGGATGAGAAGTTTTATGACAGTCTTTGTCAGAGACATTCCACCGAGATGGTAGTGACAACATATGTTAAAGTAGGCTGTGAAGGGAGATACTCATTATTCCCCGTGATATTAACAAATAAAATGAGGCTCAGAGAAGTTAAGTGTTCCATCTAAGGTCACACAGCACGTATATGGCAGAATTGGGAGTAGAAACTCAGCTGAGGGAATCTATGCTCCTTACCTCTATTCAATGTAACACAGAACAAGAAGGTAGGATTGAAGCTGGAGGGAACAAGAAAAGATAGGATGGTGACCTCAGGCATAGAAACAGGGTCCAGTAGACACTCTTTACTCTGGGGGAGAAACCCTGGGCACAGGTGACACAGAAACCAGTAAGGTCTTACGATTTGGCAGTGGGGGTGTGGTTAGCATCAGGGAGGGCAGTATTTAGGATGTTCCTACCTGAGGGCTTGGACATTAATCCCAGTGACAGAAGAGTAGGGTCATTTGCTAAGTTTCAGGCTCTTGGTGGGTGGGTGGGGGAGACCAGAGGACTCAAAGGGAAGAGAATGTGGCTAGATGATGTATGAAAAACCAATGGATTATGGTGAACTATTGAGAAATTGTCCAGTTTTATTTTGCCTCTGGAGATTCATTACTACAACCACCCACCACCACCACTCTACATCCCCATGACCAAGAAGGGTGGCCAGTCCTTTATTTCCAAGGTCTAGCTAATTTTTTATTTCTAGGGGAGGTGAGCAGTTTCTCTACTTTATGGACTGCAAAAGATTTTAGAGAACCCTTGACACACCCACTTAGAAGGTTTTAGACTCAAAGATCTATGTCTAACCTAGAGTTTCTTACTCAGCACTGTCAACATTTGGGGATGGGTAACTGTAGTAGCTGTTGTAGTAGCTGTCCTGCACACTGTAGGATGTTTATTCAGTAGGATCCTTGACTTCTGGCCCCCAGATGCCACAGCAATCTCCATTTATGATGACAAATGTCCACGGACATGGCCAAATGTCCCTTAGGTGTCCAAGTCACCCCAAACTGAGAGCCACACTACCTAGACTTCAGTCCAAGCTCTTCCCTTTTTTAGAGGTGGTGCTCTGGGAATGTTAATTCATCTCTCTATGTCTACATTTCCCCGTCCATAAAATGAGATGATGATGATAATGATGACAATGATGATGATGACAATAATATATATCTCAGAAGGATTTTTATTAACAATTAAATGAGTCAATGCGTGTGCTGCCTTGACTGCCTGAAACATAGTAAGCGTTATGTAAGAGTCTGCTATCATTGTTCTTGTGGGTGTCATCATACCACTGTGACAATCTGAAGGCTGCGTCACAACTCCTGTAGTGAATAGGGGGGATTACTGAACACAAAGCCCTGGATTTGGGAAACCTGCTGGGTGGATGTTCACACGGACAGGCACTAAGTCCTGAGTCTCTGAAGACCTCTGCCCATTCATGCCACAAAGAGGGAGTAGAGCCACCAATAGAGCCAAATCCTATGAGCATGTAAAGACTAGGGCTGTTCCCTTATGTCCCCAGTCTGCTCCATAAGAGCTGAGATGGCTCTGAATAATGACCAATAGAGGACTTATGTTCAAACTAGCCATGTGGGTTTTAATCTGAATTAGTAACTAAGAACCTTTGGGTTTTTTTTTTTTTTTTTTTTTTTGAGACAGAGTCTCACTCTGTTACTCTAGGCTAGCGTGCTCTGGCCTCATAGCTCACAGCAACCTAGCAACCTCAAACTCCTGGGCTCAAGTGATCTTTTTGCCTCAGCCTCCTGAGTAGCTTGAATTATAGGTGTGCACCACCATGCTTGGTTATTTTTTCTATTTTTAATAGAGATGAGGTCTCACTCTTGCTCAGGGTGGTCTCAAACTCTTGAACTCAAGTGATCCACCTGCCTCGGCCTCCCAGAGTGCTGGGATTACAAGCATGAACCACTACACCTGGCCCTAAGAACCTTTCTTAAAACCTAAGGGCTAAGGAGTAATTTATCTATTTTATGGAAGAAAATTATCCACAGACACCAAGTATCCAGGTCATGTCTGGGTTATATTGTGAAATGACGACAATTGACTCAGTGCTGAGGGGCCAGGGGCATATTTTGGGGTTGTGTCAGGCAGGGTGGCAGAAAGGCCAAGAGATGAGGGAAGTGAGGATGCTTCTGAGCGCTCAGGCCATGGGCCATATTTGTGACCCAGGCAGGTGATGAGGGAACGTGTTCGGGAGGGACGTGATGGGCAGGAAGACAACAGGGAGCAGAAGGGTCCAGAGGTTTTGCTGTAAACATTGGGGGGATAAAGGAGTGAAGCCTTTGTAGGCACAATGAGAGAGAGAACTGAATTTTCTTCAAGTTATTTTTGATGGTTCTACTAAGACAAAACCACCGCAGATGAACTTCTGAAGGTTTCATTATAAAGGAACGAGGTGAGTGTTCAGGATCCCAGAAGAGCCAATGAACAGAAAGGAGATGAGACTTATGAGAATGCATTTTAGTTTGAGAAGAGGACTATTTGGAAAAATGATGCACATTACACTCTCCTGAGAACACCCAAGTGTCATGAATCACTTATGGATGGAAGTCATCTCAAAGGATCAGAAGTTAAGGGTGCTGCCGAACCCATGAAGCAACTCTTTTTTACTTTGTTTTCAGAAGGGCAATAAAAAACAAAAAGAAGTGAGAAAAGAGAAAAACTCTTTCCAGGCCATTTCCACCTCTGTAACAGTTTGGTCCCTGGCTCTATGGAGAGGATGTTAGAGTTTTTGGTCAACTTTACTAGAGTTTTTACTCCCTCAATAGTCAGGAGCTGGTCACACATAATATGATGCCCCCCACATCCATGTTCTTGCATTGGGCCCCCGAGAGAAGCCAGCCTGGTGGATTCAGGCATGCAGCACTTGCTCTGATGCTTGGAAGAGTGTGTAGGTGTTATGAGCATGTCCCACCAGCCCTGGAGAATACCAACATGCTAGTCTCCCATAGAGGATTGAAAGTCTTACTCCCATGCTCTTAAAAGCTTTCCATATTGATCTCTGGAACTATCATGTTTCCCTTCTTGGGATCTGAGTTTTGGAATCCATTTCTTATGCAAGTAATTATAAATTTATTTATTTTTATATCAGTACTATATATTATACACAATACTTATTAGTGTTTTTAACAGGAGAAAACCAAGGTCCCTATACTCAAATTTTAGTCATAGTGGGGGCAGGGAGAGAGAGAAGGAGAGAGCAGTATTCATTTCTTCATTAATTTGGCAACTGTAGTGTGCCAGGCACTGTGCTAGATTAATATCAGGAGATAAATGAAGAGTAAGACCTTGCCCTTAAGGAGTTTTCATTTTCGGATATAGTAAAAATAGCTTGGGAGGTCTATCTAATCTCTTAGGAACTCACAGTGGTCCCCGAGTTTCGGTGGCTGAGGGTGCGCTGGATTCCAGAGTCCCTAGTCAGTTCTTTCAGAAGCTGCCCAAGTGCATCCTCCTCTCGATAAAGGCCTGTGGCTGAGGATTGAGTCTCAAGGTTCCATCTCCGCACCACCTGTGCTTTGAACACCTCATTTCTCCATTTGGTTCTTTGATTCTCCATTCTATCCTCTGTAGAATGTGGATGATAAAATCTCATGTTCTTTCACAAGAAACAATATATCGGTAATGACCCTTCTTGTAACTGCTAGTACAATGGAGCACATGATAAATACAAACAAATCTATATGTTGAGTGAGTGAAGGAGAATAGCCCTGCTCAAATTTTTAATCTAAGTTACTATCAGTGGTTGACTCATATGGGCACTCTATGTAAATAATAACTCCAATTCACAAAAAACCATCTCTCTAGTGGGTTTGCCATATATCCCAACTGGAATTCTCCTTCCTCTTGCCACTCTGAGATACCCAAGCATTAGAGAAGTCTCATTACTAGGTAGAGCTTGTCTATTCCTTTGGGCCCAGGCCTTATGCTACACAATTTTCTCTCTCTCTGTCATCTCTGACTTTTCTCCATGAAATCACTCATCTTTACCATCCATAGACCACCTTATGACATTAACCATCCATAGATCACCATGAAACATAATTTAAGTTTGTCATATCATTTGGTTTAGACTAAAGCACATATGGACAGAAAGTTATGAATTCAATAATCCTTTTTTCATTGAATCATCACTGAATCTACATTTTGGAAAGGTTGCCACATATGTGTGTATGTGTGTGTAAGTATGGATCTAACTATGACTTAGTTTATACTCAATATTTGGTATCTACAGGGATGTGGTAATAACCTGGAGTGATTCTCAAGCCCATAGGTTGGGAAGCATGGATCTCAAATCTAAACTATTGCCCAGCTACAGCCTCAGCTTACATCAGTGTGCTCATCTGGCAACGCTCCCTCTGCCCCTTTCTCTTGTGTGATTGAACCACCTCACTTCAGAGGTTATAACACAGATATGTTGGCTGATTTTGAACAAACAAGATTATGGAACACACTTCACCTGCCCCTGACTGGGGATACCCCCCTGGTTTGCACGTCTCTGCTACTTTATTCATACACATCCCTCCCAGGTTCCCTCTGCAGAACCTCGCACACCAATGATTATTAGCCATTTTATTGTGTGTTCTTTCCTCAGGCTCAGCATTTCAAAGGGCAGGTGCAACAATTAAATGACAATTACGGAGGTGTCAGCACGTCTGCATCTGTACCTTGTGCTTACAGCTGAACAGACAGTGACACCAATGGGCTCCTCTCGGGAAGCCTGCGCTCCTGGTCTCCCCACCTCCTGCTCCACTCCCAGCTGTGTGTCAGCCCATCACAGCCTCAGGGATGCTGTCAACCTTCCCTCCTCATCTGCCTGCTGCAGCTGATCCGAGCCCTGTTTGCTCTTCTGAATCTGCCTCTTCTCCCAGCCCCCCATGCATGCCTAAGCCCTGCAACCTCCAACTGCGTGCACCCTCACAACTCTGAGCCTCTGCAGGATGGAGACACTGCTCTTTATGAAGATAACCACCAATCTGCCCAGTTTTCATTCAAATCTTGCCTTGCCTTTTCCTGGACTACTCATTCCCTTGTTCTACCTGCCTTGCAAAATCCTCCCATATCCTATTTATCTATTTACTCAAACAGAGTTTAAACATCCTGTCACCCTCAGTAGAGTGCAGTGGCATAATCATTGCTCAAAGCAACCTCAAACTCCCGGGCTCAAGGGATCCTTCCGCCTCAACCTTCCCAGTAACTGGGACTATAGGTAGCTAATTTTTCCATTTTTAGTAGAAATGGCCAGTCTCGAACTCCTGAACTCTTCTCGCCTTGGCCTCCCAGAGTGCTAGAATTATAGGAATGAGCCACAATCCCTGGCCTCCATATTCTCTCTCTTTCTTTTTTTCTGTTTAGTAGGCTCAGGCCAGGTTCAAACCTGCCACTCTTGGTGCATGAAGAAGGAACTCTAACCATTGAGCTATGGGCACCAAACCTTTCATGTTCTCCTGATGGAGGTCCACCAGTGGATCTTCCAGAACCTCACTCATTGCCCCTTTGGAGCCATTGCCCACCTCCCTGGGTAAATATCCCTCCCGCTTCTCCAGCTGACTACACTTGCTCTCTGTCCCTGTAACCATAGCTCTGTGATCCTCCCTCTATGTGACTTTGAAAGACCTACTTACCCAACCTCAAACCTCAGTTTCCTCATCATACAAAATGGAGGTCACAACTAAGATCAAGCTCAGAGCATGTTTTATCAGCTTAAAAGGGTAGTGCTTAGGACACACTTAGTAGGGTGCCTGAAAGGAATTAACCACACAGCAGGAGTGTGGATTATTGCTGATATTCCTTAGGAAGCCCGTTCTTCTCTGTACATTCTCAGAAAATGCTGTCTTCCAGCCTGTGTGGATGCTGAGTGAGGTCATTTACCTTTTACCTCATATTCATCCTTAAAATGAACTTTATTTTTTATAAATAATTTATACATGTTTCTTCCTGGAGATCCAAGAAAACTGGTCAGCAAGACAGATACTGTTTGGTCAAAACCCCTGATGTTTTATTGGTGCACGTGTCCCTGGGATTAATAATGCCTGGCTGTGGGAACTTGTAAAATAAGTCAGTCAAGGTGGAAGCATCCATCCATACACATGATAGGTGTGAATGTCTCTGTGCAGAACAAGTGTTTGTTGCCACACTGCCATGCACCCAGCTCTAGAGTTTGGTCAAGACTGAGATACAGTTTTGAAGGGACCATGTACTCTCTGCTGAATAAATTCAGTCCTGAAGTCCCTGCTCTCTAAATTTGGCTAGGAGAGCAGTAAAACCTCCACTGCACAGTGCCCAGGCAAAAGTCTTCTGTATTGCCCTTGAATTGTTTCCTTCAGAAAGTTGCAGCCCCAAATCAAGAGCTCAAGCTTCCAATGATGTAGATATAATCACAAATTAATTAGTGCGTGCTACTCTGCCTGCATTTAGACCTGGCTGTCACAGCTTGAGGTGCATGAAATACTAAACAGATTTTTGAACCAATCAATCTGATCATGTAACAGATGGAGAAATGACAGGTAGAAAAGGAAATAAGTGCACACCTAGTTAGGTATTCACAAACACACATACTAGTACACACTGTGCTATGAAGATTCTTATATCATCAGATATTCATGCATGCCAATCCCCTAGAGTCTCTATCACTCTTGGTATCTGCCTTGGCTCTCTCACTAACTCTCTCTCTCCCTTCCCTCTGCTCTTCCCATAATTGGCTCCTTCTCTTATTCAGGTCTCGAAGCAAATATCACCTCTTCAGAGAATAACTCCCCCCCCAAAACCCCATCTAAAATCACTCTCCTTCATATCAGCCTATTTGTTAACTCCACAAGGCTTCCTGTTATCTGAAATTATCTTGTTTATATGTTCATTTTCTGGTATACAGTCTGTCTGTCTGTCAGTAGTCCCAGCACCTTGTTCAGTGTCTGGCATCAAGTATGTCTCAATAAATACTTATTGTATCACAGAAGAAATAAGAAAAGAAAGGGAGAAAGAAGAGAAAGAGGAATAAAAAAGAAGGGAAAAAGAAAAATGTGCCCAAATCGAGACACAGAAGCAAACCCAATAGATTTCCTAAAGAGGCTCATTGCAGCATCCACTCTCGTCCCCCCATAGCCCAGGTCTCACCCACCACTATCCACTCAAGTGCTCTGTCCCAAGCCTAAGAGCCAGCAGTGATTCTGCTTTTCCTTGCTCACCATTTGACACATCCAATAAGCACATCCAGGAAGACTGTCAGTTGCCTCTATCTCTAAAGCACATTTAAATAAATTTAACTCCTTCTCGTCATTCCCATGCCAATAATACCCTAGTCTACATGCTGTCATCTCTAGCTTCTACTACTCCAACAGCCTGTTTCTCCCTGTCCTGTTCCCCTAGGTGTCATTTCCATACCAGAGAAGAGTGAGTTTTGAAAAGCTAACACTAGCCGAGAGGGAGATAGGATAGGTGGCTGAGTGCACAGATTCTGGTGCCAATTGCCTGGGTTCAGATACTAATTCTACTATTTGCAAACTGTGTCATGCCTGTTATTTCTTTAGCCTCTCTATGCCTCTGTTTTTCCATCTAAACATGAATTTCCTAAGATAACAATAATTTTTCATTGTTACTATTGTGAGGATCCTGTGAGCCAATATACATAAAACCTATCTACAAAATCTTTCTAAGAACTCTTAAATGCTGCTGGTGGGAATGCAAGCTAGTACAGCCACTGTGGAAATTTTTAGTGAAGTGATTCCAGCAATTCTAATACTTGTATGTGGTATCTAACCACAGGAAGAGAAATCTGTATATCAAAGAGATACCTGCACTTGCATGTTTATTGCAACACTATTGACAATAGCAAAGGCACAGAATCAACCTAAGTGCCCATCGGTGGATGAATGGATAAAGAAAATGGGGAATATACACATAATAGAATACTCTTCAGCCATAAAAAAAGAAGGAAATCATGTCATTCACAGCAGCATGGATGGAATTGGAGGTCATTATCTTAAGTGAAGTAAGCCAGGCACAGAAAGACAAATATGGCATATTTTCACTTCTAAGTGGGAGCTAAAAATTTGGAACACACAGAGGCAGAGAATGGAAAAATAGACTAAAGACTGGGAAAGAGGAGAAAGGGGGTGCGAGGAAGATGGAGTGGGTTAAAGGATAAAAACATACAACAAGATACAAGGAATAAATTAAAGGTTTCATGACCATACTTAACAAAAACATATTGTACTCAGTAATGGAACCTGGAATACCCTGATTTGATCACTAAACATTATAAACATGTAACAAATTTTTTTCATGTACTTCATCAATTTGCTCAAACAAAAAATATGCACCCAAGTGCTAAGTAATTTTTATTACATCACTCTCTTGTTTAAGTCCTTTCAGTAATCTCTCATCATATTACCAAAAACTAACCCCCTTCTCATGATCTACAAGAGCCTATGTGTTTTCTAACTTCAAATATGGTTTCATCAAAATCCAAGCTCCACTGGCCTTCTCTCTGTCTCCAAAAATTCTAAATGCCTTCCCTCACTGGGAGCTGGTATTTGCTTTTTTCTTGTCCTGAAATGGTCTTTCCCCCATCTCTACAGAGCAGGCTTTGTCTCATCATACAGGTCTTATATTAAATGTCTGGACCTGTGTAATCCATTATTATGTAAGTCACCAGCCACAAGCAGCTATTTCAATATAAATTAACTGAAAGTCAGTAAAAGTAAAGATATGATTTCCCAGTTTCTCCAGCTACATTTTGAGTGCTCAGCAGCTGCAGATGGATAATGGCTACTGTTATGGCAGTACAGACATAGGAAATTTCAAGCATCAACAGACAAAGTTTCTATTCAATGATGATCAGGATTATCAACTATGGTTTGGTGACATCTACATACCACTTAAAATTCTTCTCTAAGGCAGACTTTCCCTGATCATTCTACCCAAAATGGCACATTCCCCAAGTCATGTTCTGTCCAATTGTTCTGTTTTATCTTCTTTATCACACTTTGAGGCACTGGTCAGGCTCTGGAAACAATTGAATTTACTCATTGGTTATGTGATTGCTGGTGTCTCCCCACCTAGAATTAAGCTCCAAGATGGCAGAACATTGACTTTTCCTTGCTCTATCTCCCTTACCTACAATAGAGCATGGGGTGTGATAAGGGCTTCATAAACTACCAGATAAATAAATGACCTCTCTGGATATGCACCTTCACATTCTCTCTCCCTCTCTCTCTCTCACACACACATTTTATACACCCAAAGAGGCCACACACATGCAGAGAAGGAGGCACGTCCTGAGCTGCTGATAGGTCAACCTCCATCTCTTTGCTTCCATTTGTTGAGAAGGCAGGACACTCTTCTGGAAATGCTGGTGCATTCTTAGCCCAGGGAAGGAGGCACAGGATAATTAGCTATGGAGGTGCCTCTACCAGGAAATGTAAATATAATATGGAATCTTCAGCCTCCAGACTCTGGGAAGACAAAACAGAGGAAGAGCTGGGGCTAGAATTTTAACAGAAAGTTAGTGCTAGAGTGAGGTCAGGTTACAGGTCAGGGACAAACTCAGGACTGGGTACAGGAGTGTGAGTTCAGTATAGGACCCAACATGTTCTACCCTCAAACTCAACCACCTCATTGAAAACTACTTTCTTAGGGGAGGAGGGAGTTGAACTAGCTGGTTTGTTTATGGTTATCGGGCCGGCTGCTTCTATCTCCAACAATCCCTGTACTTGCAATTCTGCTGCAAACAGATCAATGCCCTGAAGTCATCGCTACTGTGGATGCACATTAGATATCTTTAGTCCCAGATCTCTATAAAGAGAACTATGAAACTTTGAGAAAAGAAATAGTGGAAGATGTTAACAAATGGAAAAACATACCATTTTCATGGCTGGGAAGAATTAACATTGTTAAAATGAAATCAATATATAACCACCTACACACTCACATGAATGGCAAAATATAACTATAGTCCAGAAAGTAGATGGGAAGAAGAAAGAGAAAAGGGAGGGAAGGGGGCATATGGGAGGAGGGAGGGTATTTGGGGGGCCTCATCTAATGTGCATGATGCAATAATACATTTCAAAACTATTAAGAAACGAGTATAATTGTGATGGATGTGTTACTTAGTTCAATGTAAGCAATCTACAGATTTAATGCAATCTACAGATTTAATGCAATCCCTATTAAAGTACCATTGTCATACTTTAAAGAACATGAAAAAATAGTACTTCTTTTTATGTGGAATAAGAAAAAACCTTGAATAGCAAATACATTATGTGGAATAAGAAAAAACCTTGAATAGCAAATACATTACTCAGAAATAAGAACAAATCAGGAGGTATCACGTTACCAGATTTCAGGCTATACTATAAATCTATAGTGATCAGAAGAGCATGGTACTGGCACAAAAACAGAGCAATAGATTTATGGAATAGAATAGAGAACCAAGAGATGAACCAAGCACTTACCATCATTTGATCTTCGACAAGCCTATCAAAAATATTCAGTGGAGGAAAGACTCCCTATTTAACAAATGGTGCTGGGTGACCTGGCTGGCAACCTGTAGAAGACTGAAACTGGACCCCCACCTTTCACCATTAACAAAAATTGATTCTCACTAGATAAAAGATTTAAACTTAAGACATGAAACTGTAAAAATACTAGAAGAGAGTTCAGGGAAAACACTTGAAGAATTTGGGAGAATATTTTATGAGGAGGACCCCCTGGGCAATTGAAGCAACACCAAAAATATATTACTGGTATCTGATCAAACTAAAAAGCTTTGCACAGCCAAGAGCACAGTAAGTAAAGCAAACAGACAACCTTCAGAATGGGAGAAGATTTTTGCAGGTTATGCTTTCCACAAAGGTCTGACAACTAGAATCTACAGAGAACTCAAACTAATCAATAAGGAAAGAATAAATAACCCCATTTCTATGTAGGCAAGAGACTTGAACAGAAACTTCTCTGATGAAGACAGGTGCATGGCCTACAAACACATGAAAAAATGCTCATCATCCTTAATCATCAGAGAAATGCAAATCAAAACCACCTTGAGATATCATCTAACTCTAGTAAGATTAGCTCACATCACAAAATCCCAAAACTACAGATGTTGGTATGGATACGAAGAGAAGGGAACACTTCTACACTGCTGGTGAGAATGCAAGCTAATATAACTTTTTTGGAAAGAAGTTTGGAGAACACTCAAGGAACTAAAAGTAGACATACCATTCAATCCTGTAATTCCTCTACTAGGTATATCCCCAGATGATCAAAAATTGTTTTACAACAAAGACATTTGCACCAGAATGTTTGTTACAGCCTGATTCATAATAGCCAAGACATGCAGACAGCCCAAGCACCCATCGACCCACAAATAGATTAACAAATTGTGGTATATGTACACCATGGAATACTATGCAGCCCTAAAAAATATGGAAACTTCACATCTTTTATGTTTACCTGGATGGAGCTGGAACATATTCTTCTTAGTAAAGTATCTCAAGAATGGAAAAAAAAGTATCCAATGTACTCAATACTACTATGAAATCAATATATAACCACCTACACACTCATATGAATGGCAAAACATAACTATAGTCCAGAAAGTAGATGGGAAGAAGAAAGAGAAAAGGGAGGATGAGGGATATGGGAGGAGGGGAGGGTGTTTGGGGAGACCTCATCTAATGTGCATGATGCAATAATACATTTCAAAACTATTAAGAAACGAGTATAATTGTGATGGATGTGTTACTTAGTTCAATGTAAGCATTTCACATTGTATATCGAAGCAGTACCCTGAACCCCATAAATGCATCAATGTACAAAGTTATGATTTAATAAAAAAAATAATAAAAAGAATTCTTTAATCCTCACAGGGAAGATTCCAATTCAATTGGTCTGTGGTGGTCCCTGGTCACTGGTATTTTTTGAAAAGCTCTCCAGGGGATTTTAATGTGCACTCGGGATTTAGAAACACATCACTAAGCCCAATTCCTTGAACAACAAAAAGAATATGCTGCTAAGGTTGAATATCCCTTATCCAACATGCTTGGGACCAGAAGTGTTTCAGATTTCAATTTTTTAGATTTAGATTTTGGAATATTTGCATTGTAATAGTTGAGCATCTAAAGTCCTCAAATCCCAAAGCCAAAATTCTTTAATGAACATTTCTTTTGAGTGTGAGGTCGATGCTCAAAATGTTTCATATTTTGGAGCATTTCATATTTCAAACTTTTGGATTTGGGCTGTTCAAGCTGTATTACACGAATAAATATATGTATAGATGGATAGACAAATAAATAAACAAATGAAGGAATAGTTAGCACATTTGGAGAACATTTAATATTTCTCGATCTTCACACTATCATTTCTGGACATCCACCTATATTTGTACTCAATATTGTAGATTCAATATTTTTCTTTAAATCTACTTTTTTATTTGGTAAAAAAGTCGATTAAAATAGCAATTGTGGAACATTTGATAAGGGTACAAGTCAAATTTGTGAAATGTAGAACATAGATGTTTGGGTACAATAATCAAGTAAAAGAGGTGAAAGCTATGTTGATTGGTTTAATGTAACCATGTTAGATTGTATAAAAAAATTAGCACATTGTACCCCACATATGCATGAATGTATTCATGATCTATGTGTATATGAATAATTTAAAAAATACATATTATTTTCTTTGTGCCAGACATCATTTTTAGCACTTCAAATAATTTCAGATTAATATAAGGGTACAAATGATTAGGTTACATTGTTTGTGTTTCTTAGGGAAAGTTCAAGTTGTAGTTGAGCCCTTCACCTAGTGGATGTGCTGTATACCCTACATTGTGCCCATTAGATGAGAGCATACCAACCCCCCTTATCTCTTTCTGTCCCTCCAACCAATTTAAATTCAATTGTGTTCTTCATGAGCATGGGCATGTAGTTTATCTATTGGTTTCATATTAGTATTAAGTACATTATATATTTGTTTTTCCATTCTTGTGGATACTTTACTAAGAAGAATGTGTTTCAACTCCACCCAGGTAAATACAAAAAGATGTAAAGTCTTCATCTTTTTATGGCTGAATAGTATTCCATGGTATGCATATTACCATAGTTTTTTTATTAATCCATTCACGTGTTGATGAGCACCTGGATTAATTCTATATTTGGGGGATCATGAATTAAGCTGCAATAAGCATCTTAGCGCAAATGTTCTCTGAAGAAAATAGACAAATGGCCAACAAACATACGAAACAATGCTCACTGTTCGTAATCATTAGAGAACTGCAAATCAAAACCACCCTGAGGTATCACCTAACTCCACTAATAATAGCCCACATCACAAAATCCCAAAGCTGAAGATACTGGCATGGATGTGATGAGAAGGGAACACTTTTACACTGCTGGTGGGACTGCAAACTAATACAGCCTCTTTGGAAAGAAGTATGGAGAATCCTGAAAGAGCTAAAAGTAGACCTTCCATTTGATCCTACAGTCCCATTACTAGGTATCTACTCAGAAGAGAACAATGTTAGTTTTTAAAGACCTGCCAGCACCAAACTGAGATGTTATCCTTTGACTTAAAATACATCTTCTCAGAAAGATGGTAAAGAGATTATTTTCTTTCCCCTATCTCTGTCTAATTGCATGGCTCTGGTCTTTAATTCCTGTAGACAATCACACCTATCCCTGGGCTTCCAGATGTACATCTCACTCAAGTTGGGAATATGTCAGCATTCTGAGTACCCCCAGTAGATGCAACTGACAGATAACAGATGGCCTCCACCTGAGTGCCTGTCTTTGTCCTGTTTTTACCACTCTGGTTCTCTCTACAGGTCTGAGATTTTCCTGCCCATTTTTCTGCTCAAAATTCCAGCTCTCCACTACAGTGGAAGCATATATCCACCTATCTCCCATCACTGAGTCTCTACATATTTTGTCTGACTTCTCAGAGGCTGGACCCAGAGTCCTAGACAGGGAGAAACTTCAGGAAGATCCAGGCCCCAAAAGTGGGTAGGATCTGTACTGACTAATGGGGTGGGGGGACATATGAAAAGCTATGGCCTTTTTTTTACATGTCTGTTCATATTATCTATATACTTTTCCTCTCACATCTATCCACAATAATCATTCATATTATCTATACACTTTTCCTCTCACATCTATCCACCATCATTACATAGCAACATGTTAAGATAGCTCCACTTTTGGAGCATGTTCTTAAGGTAACTATCCCCTTGCTGTTCTCTTTCTAAACCACTGTCCCCGAAATTGCTCTTGCCTGGAGAACTCTCTCACAGTAGGCCTGGCAAGGCAAGATTCTGCTATCCTTGATAGGTCACAGGGAAATAGGACACTATTGCTACCAGCTAATCTCGGATCTCATCTTCTGCCCGGACTTACTTTGTCAAGTCTACGGGACTTTTTGTTCCATTCCATATGCTGCCTCAGGGGCAGGCTTCCCTCTTCTCCCTTATCAGCCTCTGTGGCTGTCTCCTCAATAAGCCTCAAACCTGTGCACCTTGAGTTAGGATAGATATACTACTCTGACCCCAGGTGAATAAAATGTCCCTTTCCAGGTCCACATGGCTGACTTAATGTATAGAATAACCAATACCATTGGCTCTTCTCTGGATAGGTATTTCCTATTCTCCCAGGAACCTCCAACAGCCATCAGAAAAGCTCTGTCCCTGACTCTGCTTTATCGTCTGTATCATAGCTGAGCACTCCTCTGCATAGCCCTGGATTTGAGTGAATTTTCTTTATAAACAAATCTTCTCATTTCTGTGCACTGCCCAGGGGAGAAACGAAACTTACTCTCTCATTTTGATATCTGTCTGCAACTTCTTTATAGATACACACACATACAGATAGATATGTACATAAGTATTGTGTGTATATATATGCATGTATAACCATAGGAATTATATAGAAAACATAATAATGTCTTGGGTGAGTGCCTGTGTATGTGTGGGAGTGTGTTGACGCAAGTACTATCATACTCTATATAGCATTCTAAAATTTGGTTTTCTACTCAATAACACTTCTTGAGATCTTTCCATATCAGTGCACATCTCATTTTTTGAATAAATGTTTTATTACAGTATATGGAAACCATACTGCGTATGTAGCCATCCCCCTATACAGAGTCCTTTAATTTCTACCCATTTGCCATCATGACAAGTATGACTAAAGAGAGCAACCTGACACATGCCCCCTTATGCATTTTTTTGAGTATTTCTATAATACAACCACAAAGAAGTTGAATTGCTGTGTCATGGGAGGTTTGTGTGTTAAAGGTTTTAATTGATACTGGCAAATTGCTCTCCATGGTGTTATGCCAAGTTATGACCCCCCCAACAATGGAGGAGGGTATCATGCCCCTTATTCAGCCCTTAATGGTGTTGAATCTCTTTGTTTCTACAAATATGGTGACTGATAGGATTGAGGTACAGCGTCCTCTCTTCCCCAAGTTGAAAGGACTCCTCCCTGCTCTGGTGCCTGTGCCCAACACTCCATTTCCATCCCTGACACATCACACTATACAGCATGTATGTATTTTCCTGATTTCTTTACTAGACTGTGAGTTCTATGGGATGCTATTATATGTCTTTACCGAGAATTCTCATGCCCCTGGCATCACTAAGAACAAGTGTACTTTCGTACCAGCTATGGGCATTGAAAATTACTGATGTGAAAATAATTAGGTATGTGGCCAGGCATGGTGGCTCATGTGTGTAATCCTAGCACTCTGGGAGGCTGAAGTATGTAGATTGCTTGAGCTCAGGAGTTTAAGATCAGCCTGAGCCAAGAGCAAGACCCCCTCTCTACTAAAAATAGAAAAACTAGCCAGGCATAGTGGCTGGTGCCTGTAGTCCTAGCTACTCAGGAGGCTGAGGCAGAAGGATCAATGGTTCCAGGAGTTTGAGGTTGCTGTGAGCTGTAATGATGCCATGGCACTCTACTCAGGGTGATAAAGTGAGACTCTGTCAAAAAAAAAAAAAAGAAGGAAGGAAGGAGGGAGGGAGAGAAGGAAGGAAAGGAAGGGAAGGAAGGGAAGGAGGGAGGGAGGGAGGGAGGGAGGGAGGGAAGAAAGGAGAGAATAATTAATTAGCTATAGATAGTATTGTGGTTTGGTGCAACTGAGCATAAATAGGAGAGGTACAAAATCTATAAAAGAGTCTGCTGGCAGGAATACATATTAGCTAGTCTCTGCTGACTCCCCAGTTAGAGCCCTGTCTGGCCTGCCTTATACACTCTGCATCTGAGCCTCTTGGAACTTCTTGTCATCTTCTAGGTATACTAGACTTGTGTCATATCTTGCATTTCCTTGAAATGCCCCTCTCTTCTTAACCACTGATGGTGCTAACCCTTGCCCTTGTTCACAGTATGCCTGATCATCCTCCTCTGTACAGCTTCCCTGGGAGGGGGAAAAATGCACACACGTACATAAATATATATACATACACACACACATGAACTCATAACCAATATGATTGAGCTTATGTTGCAATATGGTTGCAATATACATTGCATATATCTGCATGAAGTTGCCCTCTATCTCAAACTTTGACAGATGCCATACCAGAGGGATAGACAGGGTGTGAGAGGAGGGAAGATTTGGAGGAGGAGGAGGACAAGGAGAGAGAGCATGTGGACATTTTGAAGGATGTTACATTGGTAAATAAACGATCTGCTCGGAATAACTCACATGATTTCTGCTAACGGGCTGACAAAAACCAGTCATATGACCCATTTTCCCATAAGGGACCCATTTTCCCAGGCTGAGAGTTGGAGAGAGCTGGAGAATCAGCCTGAAACCCAAAACATCACTCTCCTGAATTTTGTGTTTATCATACTTTTGTGTATATACATATTGTGTATTTTTATTTCTTAACAACGCATTGCTTAATTTTGTTATTTTTGAAAAATGGCATAATATTCTAATCTTCAGTGACTTTTTAAACAATTAAACAGTATCTCTGTAAGGTCTATTCATGTCATTGCATTTAGTTTAAGTTAATTTGCTTTTAGTGAATTCGCTTTTAGTGCTACATTATGATCCACTGTGTGAATGTGGCATTTTTAATCCTTTTTCTCTGATGATGGACATTGACATTGTTTCTATATTTTTGTTTTATGCAAAGTGCTGCTATGTATATTCTTTATGCCTCCTGGTATAAAAGGGCAAGAGTCTCTCTAGGGTATATTCCAAATGATAGAAATGCTCACTTTCATAAAATGACACCACTTTGTTTTACAAACTGCTTGTAGCAAGTTCTATTCCCTCCACCTATGCATAAAAGTTCACATTTATCTGCCTCCTTATATATTAATTTGCACCATTGTCTTAATTTGAATTTCCCTATATTTAAAAGCTCTTTCCTTTCACTATGTCTTATGGTGATTTGTGTCTATATCTCTTTGTCTGTTTTTCTCTTGGGTAGTTTGTCTTTTTTCTTGATTGATTTGTAGGAGTTCTTTGTATATTCTGGATACTACTCCCTTCTCTCTTTTATTGATTGCAAATATCTTCTCCCAGTTTGGGGATTATTACTTTCTTTATATGTCTTTTGATGGTCAAGAGTTTTACGGTTAAAATAGTTTAGTTTCTTAACCATTATTTGTGGCTAGTACTTTCGTTTCTTGTTTAAGAAATTCTTCCCTACCTAAGACCACACACACACACACACACTCATATGTACACACATGTATTTGAGAAGACTGAAGAAACTGAAGGAGCAAATTGTGTATCGTTTTAGGGGAAGCCTGTTCTAAACATGGGGAATAGTGCAAAGATCCTGAGGTGGGACAAGAAAGAGGCTGGTGTGGCTAGAAAAGATGAGAAAGGGAGACAGTGGCAGGAGATGGGATCAGAGAAGCAGTGCCAGCCCAGATGATGAAAATTGACGCTGAATGCAAATGGAAGCCCTGAGCAGTTCGTTAAGCAGAGGAGCAAGTATCATGATCTGAATGACAATTTCCAATGACCATCTTCTTTCTTTTTTCTTTTTTTTTTTTGCAGTTTTTTGCCAGGGCCAGGTTTGAACCCGCCACCTCCAGTATATGGAGCTGGCACCCTACTCACTGAGCCACAGGTGCCAACCCCCAACGACCATTTTCCCCCATGCATTGAGAACTGACTATACAGAAAAACCCACAAGGAAGCAACTACTACAGTCCAGGTCAGAGATAGCGGTGGGATGGGGAAGGTGGCAGATTCTGAACATAGTTAGGAGGAAAGGCCATCAGAATTTGAGTCGTTGTGTGGATATAAGATGAAGAGAAGCTCCAGGGTGACCTCAAGCTCCTAGCCTTTGGCAGGTAGATGAATAAGTACTAATTTGGAGGAAAAACTGAGAGGAGACAACTTGGGCACAGAGCAGGGAGGCCAAGTGCTCTGCTCAGGTGTGTCATCCTAAAGACATCTCATACACATCCCACTGGAAAGGCTCAGGTAAGCAGGCAGTATATGGGAAGAGATCTGAACTGGAGAAATATTATACTTAGGTGTCAACCACATGTATGTATAGTATAAACTGGAGTATATGTAAAGATGAGGAGATCCAGGTACTGAGCACAAGGACACTTTTACACCACATCCTTGAATTACAGGAGTGGGAGATGGACATGCCTGGGCCAGGGGAAGCCTCTGGATGGACAGAATATTTTTCCCTCCAGGTGTGCACCAGTTCTCCAACCCATCCTGAGTTCCTTGATAGGCTGCCAGGGAACCAGCGCTGTGCCTGGTGGCCGCTCCTGCTTTTCTCCCTCTCCACCCTTAGACGAATTACTAGCACTAGTAAATGTTTGCTCTGGATCATAAATTCATAATGCCTACCACACAAACCTCAACTGCCTGTAATTGAGACTCACGCACATGCAGAAAAGACTCTGTGTGTGTAAGATATAAATGGCACTGTTGCCCGAGGTTGCTGCAGAAAACAGGGCTGCTGAAATAGAAAACGCATCCTGCTTTTACTGCCTAAACAACCTGCCTCCCTTTGCCATTGCCACCCTGAAAGGTAGAGGGAATTAGCTGTAAATATTTTACAGTTGGTAATTTGCTGGAGTAAATCACAGTTCATTTTGCTGGAGAGTATTCTAAATGAGCATTCCTTTCTCTTTGAGGGATTTTTTTGTGATGTCATCTTTCTGGTTTCATCTTGCACCTAATTTAGTCTTCAACATGTTTATGTCTCTATAGTCTAGGTTATTCTATGTCTCTGGGAGGGAGAGGCAGTGGGGCTGGGTGGGCCAGGGAGGCAGAATTCCCTGTAAGGCCCCCAGGCCAAGCCCCATTGGGCACCAATGCTCATTACTCATATTTATTCATTCATTTACTAAGCAATGTCTCATTGATTACTAAGTCCTACAACATAAAGATCTATATTGCACAGTCCCCATCATCAAGGACTTCAGAGCCCATGTGTGAGGTCCCTGATCACATCTAAACCTTACCCATATCAACAAATGTTCAATATTATTCTTTATTGATGTCTTACTATATGTCAGGCATCTTTGAAAGAGTTCTATAAGAATAAACTCATTTAATACTTACAACAATACTCTAGGGTGAAAATTACTTTCATCTCCATTTTACAGATAAGAGAAATGAGGCACAGGCTAGTTCAGTGACTTGTCCAGTTACTCAGCTGGCAGGGTTCCCCAAAGTCCTGTTCCCTTAACCACTATTGAATGCTAACTTTTGTAGGCAGGCAAGCAAGCAAAAGAAAGAGGATTAATGATGACTGAACATCTATTACACATACTTTATGATGTAGATTTGAGGTAGATGATTTCTATGGTCAACAAATCCTTTAATTTATAATTTTGGAAAGTAAACTCTTTGATTTCCATCTCATCAAGAAAAGTTAGGCTCAGAGAGGAAGCTAATAATATACCACCAGGGTGATATTTGATCCAGAATTATCTGACTCCAAACATCAAATTCTTTTCATGCTTATAAGGGCATCAGAGTTAATGTAAACAAAGGTCTATTCAAGGCACCATGAGGCTGGAAGAGGGAATAACTAACCCCTGAGAGAGTTGGCAAAGCGGAGACAACTAGTTAGGTTGTGAATATAGAGAAGAACATTCCTCACAGCCACGAGAACAGAATATGTTAAGGGGAAATATCAGTTGCTGTTTTTGCTTTGCCTAAGTTCTTGCCTACAAGGCATGACAATTTGTTCTACACTCAGTAAAGGAGAAGAAATTAAGGAGGAGGGAGATTTAGTAACAGCTATGGGGCTGGGTGTGCTTGGGAATGGTTCCTACAAGATCTTTCCTTCCCTCCCCACCTGTGCACAGAAAAAATGGCATCTGGTTTCACTTTCCACTTCTTTGCTGTGAGTTTTAGAGCCTGTCCCTGGGCCTTTATTCACTCCCACTGTCAAAAATTCATTCATAAGGCTGCCCAATGGTAGGGTGCAGGGTATGCTATTCCATCCCTCTATTCTAACCAGACAATTAGTTTGAGCTAAATGGCTATAAATGAAGATGCTTTGAGTTATTCAAACTTCATACTCTACAGTGACCTTGACTTTCACCTTACATACTTGCCTTTTAGTCTAGCACTATTTGTTTTCTTTTTTTTTTCTTTTTTTTTTT
>NW_003852491.1:4083641-4105140 GCF_000181295.1 Otolemur garnettii | reverse complement strand
CAGGAAGGTTGAAGTGCACTCTTCAATCTTCTCTCTTGTCTCTGCTCCAAACCATCAGCTACTTTGCTAAGGTTCTGTCCTTTCAGCCTCCTTCTGGACGGGAGCTTCTGTAAAAAGCTGGCTGCAGTTCACCATCTTGGCTCCGCCCCCCGCACTATTTGTTTTCAATGAGCAACAAGAAATGTCACTGGACAACTACTGTAGAAGGAAATTTATTTGAAGGATACACAAGGTGACTGATAAGGAGTCACTTATGAATAGGCTTTTCTACAGGTAGGAAATGAGGAAACTCTGAGGAGACAGGTGTGGGACTAGATCAATAGTCTTGTTAGGGCCCTGCCATAGGAAGGAATCAGGTTCAACTGTCTCCTTTGTTCTTCATTTTATCCTTCTTCCACTTCTTATAGATCTTTTCTTCTTCCCCTTCCTTCTCTTCTTCTTTTTTCAATACCACCTTGCTAAAGATTCAAAGTCCTAGTAGAAAACATGTGATTGTTCTAGTTTATAATTTAAGCATGTAACAGTCCCAGACCACACACAGTGAGTGGGGGCACAGGCCATTCCCTAGGCACACTGGGGTGCTTTTAACCAGAAGACCAGCTTATAAGTAATATCTCAAGAAGGATACAGAAGGGATGTGAAAGCAAGACCCGTGGAGGAAGGCTGAGGAAAGAGCAGGTGAAAAATTCTGGTGTGAAAATGCATCTGGCAATGTTCAAGGATCAGGGAGGGGACAGTGTGACCAGAAAGAAGTGTGGGATGGGGAGAACAGGTGGAGATGAGTCATAGAGTAATGGGGACTACACAGTGTGGACTCTCACAGGCCACTCTAAGAACTTGGGATTTTACTTGGAGCAAGATAGAAGTCATTGGAAGGTTTTCAAGAAGGGAAAGACAGACTTATACATTTGAGAGATCATTTTGATTACTGTGGGGAGAAAAGGCTTTAGCAGGTAGGGATTGAAGAGGGAAAACCAATTAGAAAGCTACAGAAATAATCAAAGTGAGAAGGGATGGTGGCTTGGATAAAGGTAAATATTTGGAGATGTGATTAGATATGGCTGCCCCGAAAGAATTGGCTAGTAGATTGGATTCGAGCTGTGAAAGAGAAGAACCACGGAGAGCCCCAAAGTTTCTGCCTTAAACAAAAGAGTGGAGCTGCCATTCTAAGAGGAGAGGAAGACTCACAGAGGAATGGAGTTTGGGGAGTTGAGACATGGAGACTTGGCTTTGGGGCATGTCAGCCTTGAGGTGCTTATGAGACCAAGTGCAATGTTGGGGAGAAAGTTGGATTTTCAAATCTAGAGTTAATGGGTCTGGATTGAGAGCTATAAATTGGAACTGGCTGATCTTACAAAATGGGTAGATGAAAATATAGAAAACCACTAAAGGCTAAGTCCTGGGGCTGTCAGTGAACACCTTGACTAACAGAGCCTCCTAAAAATGTTTCTGCTGATCTTTTAACAAATGGAACCAGCATAGAATGGCCTTTTTTTTTTTAAATCACCAGAGTCAGGAGAGTGAGTCTAATATATAACTGTGTCATCCTTTGTCAACCAAGTCAATCATGGACCAGCAGGCAGGGCCACCACAGGCTGTCAGCACCAAGCCTAGAAGCACAGTAGAATTTGGGATGGATTAGTGAGAGAGGGGGCTGTACTCCCAGGCTTTCATCAGGACAGTCTGCTCTTTGATAGACTTACAGAGAGTGACCATTTAGCAGTATCAGAGGAAGTACACTATCAAACAAGGTAACTCTGAGGTATACACATCACTAACTGAGCCAGTTTATTTAAATCTACTTCTCTTAACGAGCATCTCATCTAGTGGTTAAGTCATTGAAATTCACTTTCTCTGGGGAGTCCCAAATACAGTCAAATGTATATTTTTTAACCATTTTCATGGCACTTACTGAATCTAAACAATGTCTTTTTTTTTTTGAGACAGAGCCTCAAGCTGTTCCCCTGGGTAGAGTGTCGTGGCATTACAGCTCACAGCAACCTCCGACTCCTGGGCTCAAGTGAGTCTCCTGCCTCCACCTCCCAGGTAGCTGGGACCACAGGCGCCCGCCACAACGCCTGGCCATTTTTTTTTTTGGTTGCAGCCATCATTGTTGTTTGGCGGGTCCGGGCTGGGGATTCGAACCCGCCATCTTAGGTGTACGTGGCTGGTGCCTTAGCCGGTTGAGCTATAGACACCGAGCCATAAACAATGTGTTTAAGAGCATTTCAATTTAACATTTTATTGCTTGTGTGTGTGTGTATGCGTATTTATCAAATTTTCACAATTTATGAACGATGGGCTTTCTGCGTATTGGTGTGGGTGTTGCCTTACATTTTATCTACTTTTAAATACTTTAAGTGGTTTCTTTTGTGACACAGATAAAAACTCATTCTTTAAATTTAGTTTCCAAGGATAAAAAAAAATGGGATACACAATGGATAGTTAAACACTCAAGGGTACTGAATTTTAAATGATAATGATCATTAAGTGAATTTATTACTTGGCAAAATGGTATTAATTAAGCTGGGGAGATTTTGATTAACTAAATACCTAAAGTCTCATCTATTAGGATCAAATAAAGAAGCCAGATAAATTCCTTGGAAGGAATAAAGTAAATATTCTTACAGAGAAGTTACCTGGGGCTGTAGCAGGTAGAGTCAGTGGATAAATACTTCCTCCCCACAACTACTGCCCATCCTATGAGGCCAGTGGGATTTTACTTCACACACATTTGTTAGCCATCAACAATGTTCCCATCTATTTGTGAGCTCTAGAACCACATCTTTTCCTTCCTTAGAGAAAAACTGTAATTTCCTGAGAAGAAACTTGAGTTGGAGTCACACAGACAACTGTTTGAATCAGATCCTGCAACTTACCTGCTGTAAGACTGATGTGTTCTCTTGCAATTTCCTTTACATCTTGGGCCTCAGTTTCTTCATTGATGGTGGTGATAATAATATCTTCTTTACCTCATTGTTGTGAGGATTAAATAAGGTAACAACATAAAACACTAAGCTCTGGCTGGCAGAACTAACACTAGCTACTCTTCAAAATCTCCTTCTCCAGGACATACCTCTAACTACATTTCCCAGACTCCCTGGCAGTTGGATGTGTTCATGTGACTGAATTCTAGCCAATGGAATTCAAGCTAAAGTGATGGGTTCACTCCCCAGGCTTGCCTCATAAAAATTTCCCACTCATGATCTTCCATGTTCTTTCCACTTCTGCATGATGGGTGTTTATACTCAACACTCTTGGAAGCTTGATGTTTAAAATTTGAGAACCTTTATTAGCTTGGACCCCTGAATCACAGTGTGGTACAAGTCTTCTGTCCTCTTGCCTAATAACCAGCAATTCCCCCCTGCCTATTCATGTGAGTTAAAAAAGAAACTCCTGGCCAGGCTCAGTGGCTCATGCCTATAATCCTAGCACTTTGAGGAAGCTAAGAGCGGTAGATTCAAAACCAGCCTGAGCAAGAGCAAGACCCCGTCTTTAGAAATAGGAACAAACAAACAAACAAAAATAGCCATGCATTGTAGCAGATGCCTGTAGTCCCAGCTACTTGGGAGGCTGAGACAAGAGGATTACTTGAGTCCAAGAGTTTGAGGTTGCTAGGAACTATGATGCCTTGACACTTAACCCCAGGGCAATCTAGTGAGACTCTCTCAACAACAAGAAGAACAACAACAAAAAAAAAAAAAAAAAAAAAAGGAAGAAGAAGAAAAAAGAAACTCCTCTTATGTTAGCCTATCCCAACTGATCAACTGATAAGGACAGAATCTGACATCTACTAAGTGCTAAATAAATGCTTATTTTCATTCTTACACTCTTCTTCTCTGGAAAGAACATGAACAAATGAGCTGAAACCCAGAGTGAGTAAATCACCTAAGATTCAAAGATTCAACAAAGGAGGTTGCAGGTAGACACAACACACAGTGATTGTTAGATGGAGGTGGAATGCATTTGCTTTGTACATACCAGATCTTTTATGGGATAATGTACCTCATGGTGCCCAAGGGACAGCTGGTTCAGAGAATGGTGTTTTACTTTGCCTGATTTGTTATTATATGAGGGATTGGATAGGAAGAAAATGGTAACACCAGGGGAGAAAGTGAGAAAGTGAAATAGTGATGGTGCTGAGAAGAAACCCAGAGAAAATTCTCAGTAACAACAGAGAGAATTCAAAGGACCACCTTTTGAGAGCCCAGGACTAATGACAAATGTCACACGTGGGAGGAAATATGAGAACCTGGGATCCTGGGTGATGATGGTGACAGACACCTTGGAGATTTTCTATATAAGAAAGAGTCCTGGTTGTTATTGAATCATGGGAAATTACAAAGACTGGTATGATTTCAGGCTTTCAAGTGCCACATGCCAGTTTTAGGATTAATACTTTATTGGCCTTACCACCCTCAGTTCAGCTACTTTCTATACCCGTAAATGAAGAATGCCTGTAGGTGGGATGTGTTTTTAATTTTACAAATATTTCTCTTTTATATCCTTGGAAGAATGGAGCCAAAGCCAAAAAAAAAAAAAAAAAGTGCATTTAGAGAACAACTCATGTTGTAGTTACTTCGTTGTAAGAAATAAATTTATAAAGAAAGATATGTGAAATTAAAAGTAAAAAGCATATGTCTATCCATCCACCTGTCCATCCATCTATTCATTTATTCATTCAACCACCACTGATTGAGGACATTCTACACCTAGATACTATGCATATAAGTGCAAAAAGTGTCAGGGAAATTTATTAGGAATCCTATGGGAAAGAAGATATGATGTCTCTTATAACATTCTGATTGTTAACACATATAACAAAAATGAGTGATGTTTCACTACACTTGTTTCTTCCACTTACTTAAAGCCATTCATTCACAAGAGCTTACAGGGTGCCTTCCAGATCCTGCACACTGGGATGACAGGCTAGTTCTCTGCCTTCATGGAGCCTGGTGGCACAGACCATGAAGACAGTTCCTGAATGTGACAGAATGGGACTGAGAAGCTACAGCTGCCAGCAAGTGATGATGGAGACGGAGTGGTCAGGAACTTGCTGCTGGGTTCTAAAGGAAAAGCGCACTAATAAGAGTGTTTTAGGCAGAAAGAGTAGCAGGGATTTAGGCCCTGAGCCAAGGACATTAAAAAGTAACCAACTGGCTGCAGAATAACCAGCAAGGAAGAGGATTTTAACTGGAAACTGGAGAGAAGGGCAGGGCTCAGGGAGGGCACTAAGAGTTTGGGCTTCACAGGAAAAAGGAAAAGCCGTTTGAATAAAGGGATCATGTAAAGTGAGTCTTTGATCTTTTTAAAAAGCTTTTGCCTAAACTGTGGGAGAAAGAGATTAGAATGGAGGGCAGGAATGGATGGGAATTGAGAATGGAAGCCAGAAGACCACTTAAGTGAGAAGTGATGGCAGCATGGATAAACTCCAGTAAACAAGGTCTTTTGGCAGCCTGGTTATCAGCCGTGGGGGGAATGGGCTGGCAAGGACAACTCCCAGGCTCTGGGCTGTGGTAACCATGTGTATGGGGATGTCTGCTGAGCCCGGCTTCCTCCCCATCTGACTTTCCGGCCTGGCTCAGAGAGCTGCCCCAGCCCCATCTGCAGAATGGGGCAATAACAGCTTCCTCAACTACCTCATGAGAATGTTAAGACTAGTAAGAGGACCACATAAGATGTTGTGGTAACGATGAAAACACTCATTAAGGCATTATGGGAAGAACAAAAGCTCCCTGTGATGCCAGGTGGCAGTTGAAATAATTTCTTTTACGTTCATATTAATGACTGAGATTTGACTGGGGGAGATTTGTGAGGCGTGAAAATAACGCAATGGGACAAATTTTCAAAATTCGAGTGGAAAAGTTTTCTCATTCTCATATACTTGTACCATGGATTCAGAGCAGGTGTGAGGGAGCGTATACATGAGCAACGCAGATACTTTAATGAGTCCTAAAAATCTGGAATGACTAAGTAAGAAATCTTTAGAAGCTTCAGGAAACTGACAAGACACCTGCCCACAAGCATAAGTTTAGAGGTTCTTAGCGGGCCCCACACAGTGTGTGTCACTGAGGGTGTGCAGACTTGTTCCAAATTCGCCACAGCTCTGTGACCTTGAAGGAAGTTCTTGATGTTTAATAATCACATCTTTTCATACCAGGCATCATTGCTCTGTGAGAATTAAATAATGCAAGGGATGGGAAGACCCTTCTCCAAGATAGCCACGTGGAGCCTCCAAAGTTCGTGTACTTCCTGTTTCCCAAGGAGCCCCTTTTCCTCTTTTCTGGAATAGGTCAACCTCTATAGCACTGACCTTCAACCAGTGTGCCACGAGAGGGTCTTAGGTGTGCCATGAAAATTTGTAAAGATCATTAATTAACTTCTTTTTGAATGCAGTTCAAAGCACAGGAAATATAGTTTTTTTTACTCTTTTTTTTGATCAACATATTTAAGGGTGCTGTGGAAGTTTAACTATAGGTTCAAGTGTGCTGTGAGATAAAAAAGGTTGAGAAACACTGTTCTATAGTCTTCGCTTTCTGTCTTTGCTTCCTAACACTTATCACCGAGTTCCATACGCATACATGTATTTATTTACTATTGTCTTCCCCTTACAGAATGCAAGCTCTGTAAGGGCAGGGACTTCTTCATCTGTCCCATTCACTGCTTTTTCCCCAGTATCCGGCATAATTGACCCTCAGTACATATTTGTTGAACAGGTAAATCTATGCATGTGAACAAATTTCTCACGGAGCCTGACGATGACAGGTATTCAGGGCACTGACTGCGAAAGCAGTGTTTACTCCAGTCCGTCCAGAGCAGTCCTTAGTTTAAAGGGTTCAGCACAAGGATAGAGTCTACTATTGTGGTTCAAATTCCAATTGTGACATATAATGGATATTTGACCTGGGACAAGTTATTTAACCACTCTGAGCCTGTTTACTAGTCTATAAAGTAAGGGTAATGACAGTACCTACCTAACAAGGTCAATGTGAGTCTGTTTTGTCATCAAAGACAGGGTTTCCTAGAGGCTGATTCTGTGATATCCTTCCCACTGCATCTCTCTGTACCCTGTGGGTTTTGTTCTTGGCCCCCTGCATTGCCCATTCGCCTGAACCATAACTGCAGGTTGCCTCAGACCGAGTTGGCCCACAAGGCTAATTCTCAGTTGTTAGGTATATCAACACCTTCCCTTCTTTCCTCTGCCCATGAATCATCCCAACCACCTGTCCATCTGTTCTGTACGTCCATCCATCCATCATCTGCATATCCAACTTCCATCTGTCTGTCCTGATCACTCATCTGTTTGTTCATCCATTCAATAAACATTTCTTGAACACCTACTGTGTGCAAGATCTCATGTCATATCATAGAGACCCAGGGGATCATAAGACAGTGTTCCCATCTGGAGCATCTAGAGCCAGGTCCTAGACCCTCTCTCCTGCCAAGTTTGATAAATCATGAGATGTGTCTCCTTGGGGCAGTGACTGGACATTGAGAACTGGGAGCCACACTGGCTACCTGGGGCAGATTTCTTAGTGACAGTATCATAATTCCTGTCCAGTCAAATTCACATAATCTCTCTCTATAAGCCAAACAAAACTGGGTTTGGTCTGTGGAGGACATGATTATGATTAGTTCTCTGCCATGTTTTTCTGCCTAAAGCAGAGCAACTATGACCAGAGTCAGGGATGGGCCAAAGACAGGCCCTTGAACTATGTCTCAGAAAGAGGGCTCCAGAGGGTCCCAGAATATCATATCCTGTGCACACATTATTCTGACCTGTTTGAGAAGTTGTCTCTCACAGTCGTGCTAGGAGCATGTAAATTGTCACCAAAGACATCAGCCTGGCATTTCCAGGTTTTATCCAAAACTTCCTACCACTGGCTGCTCTATTCCTTCTAATTCCACAACATGCCCCACCCCCAGCAGAATTGAGGAAGTTTTCACATCTTTGTTCACAGAGGTGTTTCTGTGTTTCCACACCTACAGAAGATCTATGGCTGGTGTGTAGTAAATATTTCTTAAAGAAATGAATTCTTGGCTCAGCACCTAGCTCAGTGGCTAAGGGTGCCAGCCACATACACCAGAGCTGGTGGGGTTCAAATCTAGCTCGGGCCTGCCAAACAACAATGGCAACTACAACCAAAAAATAGCCACGCATTGTGGCAGGCACCGGTAGTCCCAGCTACTTAGGAGGCTGAGGCAAGAGAATCGCTTAAGCCCAGGAATTGGAGGTTGCTGTGAGTGACAATGCAATGACACTCTACCCAGGGCGACAGCTTGAGGCTCTGCCTCAAAAACAAAAAGAAATGAATTCTTGAAAATTTGCTTCCTGAATCTCACTTACACTTGGAGTCTTTGGTTTGAATCTTCCATGGATAAAGTGCTTGGCACACAGTGGGCATTTAATAAATGCCAACATTTTCTCCTCTTCCTCCCTGAGTATTCCTAAGGTTGCGGGGTTAGTGCCGGAATCCCTACTTTGGAATGGAGACCTGAATGTTCTATTGTTGACTGCATTTGGCATCTCTCCCGGATGTGGTATCTTCCCTCTGCATCTGTATCTGCAGTTCAGTAGCAATTTAATCCTTTGCAGGTAGCTAAGGTGGAAGGAGGATTCAGCACCACGGTCTATCTGAAGTGTCATGAAACCGATGCCCAAAGATACAAAAGATGTCATAGTAGCAAATATTATAACACCTTGTAAAGGCAGAGAGCAGGTTGCCAAGTTCTCTCCTACTTAACAGCAACAGCAACGGAACAGTGAATATGTGCATCTGACTGGGAAATACTTATACTCAATCATCTATCTATTCTGTGTAAGATCCTATGATAGATGTTTCCGATGTACCTATTGATTAATCCATCCAGCACACCTGATAACGTGTATTATAGTCATTGAGGCTTAATATTATTGTACATGAAGATAAACGTTATAGGTAAAGAGAAACATCTCCTAGTTCCTCATCCATTCCTCTTCTTCTGGTTAATAACCTCAAAGGAAGAGTGACTTAACTGTCTAGAGATCTGCACCTAGACCTTGTCTTTGCTTCTTTCTCTGGGCTCACTTAGTGGTTCTCAAACCTGAGTGTGCCTCAGAAAAACTTTACAAGCTTGTATACATAAAACGCATAGACGGTACTTTACGTGCGATTTAAGGAATTCTCGAGGGTGGTGTTGACACTCTATGCTGGTTTAACCTCATGTGCTGACTTCATAACTCAGCCCAGTAAACTGAGACTCACTCTCAGGCGTGCACCTCCTGTGCCCACTCTGGGCTCCTCCCGAATCTCTCAATGCATTTTCAGGGCCTGGTGAGGGGGGAACAGGAATGATGGAGAATTTTCCAGCTCTCTCCGGCATCATGCCGTTCCCTTCCTCCCTTCCTATAACTCAGTTTAACTGATTTTCATTGTTGTTGCTGGGAGGCGCAGCATCTCCAAATTAAAATCTCTTATGACTATTTATGATCTCATGCCCTTTGGATGGTGGCACAAATCTTCTACATGGCTTCCCCCGGGGTCTCCATGGGGGGAGCCGCTGTGTGTCAGCGGAGGATTTGCAGGTCACCTTTATGAATCTAGTTGCTTTTATGGGCTCAGCAATTTGGGTCTCATCAGTTGTTAAGAGAGATCCTATCCCCCTGGGAAATTTGGTGCACCCTTTCCAAGTCCCTCTGCAGGAATGAAAAGAATGAACGATCCTCTAGGAAGGGGCCTGAATGTCCTATATACAATCATCCTCAGAGTCTGTCAGCCCATATACCTAGGGGACTCTGGGCCCACGTGGACACAGCTCAGTGATTAATGACTTCTGGAGGAGGGACGAAAGGACCATAAACATCCACAGGCTGAGAGGTGCCACGTGACTGACCCAACTCTCAATCTCAGCACGAATGCAGGCGCTGCAGGTGGAGGAGCTCGGATTCCATTCCAGCCCGCTCGTTTCAGTTGTGTTATGTTTGGGAAGTTTCATTTGAGTCCACTTTTAGTTTTTATAAAATTACCTAAAATATAATTGTGAAAATCAGGGGACAGGAAATGGAGGCAGTGACATTCATGAAGTGCCTTTAATGTGTCTGGTACTTTAAATATATTCTTACATATGAGACTTATAAAGTAGGAATTAGGAACATATTCTTACATATCAGACTTATAAAGTAGGAATTAGGAATAATAATGCTAGGAGTGAAATGAGCCTGGTGCCAGACCAGTGGTTTTCTGTGCATTTGCTCAGAAAGTTCATGGGGCCCTGGGAGGTGGGCGATGCTTTTTGTCTGTAAAAGACTGTAACACAGAGTGGGTAAGAGTTGTTTAGTCCAGAGGTTGGGGAGTTAGGATGTAAACTCATAACTGATTGGCTCACCAGCCCATATGCTGTCCCGTCTCTTAAGCATTATTGCTTTAATTTTCGGATGTGAAATTAAAGCTAAGAGAAACAAAACAACTGGCTGTAAGTGACACCATTTGCAAGTGGAAGATCTGGGTCCTAAACGAAACTCTGGTTGCCTCGAAGCTCGTCACCTCTGGGCTTAAGACCAAATGTATGAACGCCCCGCAGACCAGCATCTGCATGAGGAAAGCGTCCCACGCACGTGAGGCTCCTTTCCTCTGTCCTTCCAGTGTCCTTGTCTCTTTATCTGTTCTTCAGACCCACCTTGAAGTGACACTTTGCCTGTTGTGTCTTTTCACACACCCACCCAACCCTCACTGGCTCCTGCATCAAATCCTCCTGCTCCACCAGGCTTCATAACAGACTGCAAACCTCAGGCTGAATCCACGCTCCTGTCAGGGTCACAACTGGCTCTGCTCTTGGCTGCCACAGACTGAGAACTGCCCTTCTCCCTCCCAGCTTGAAGATGTCAACCTGCATAGTCTGGCGAGGAGATGCATAGAGTCCCGTTGTGATTTCCAGGGGTCCTCAGGTTGCTTCTTTCTATGCACCTTCCCTGGGGGGTGTTGAGGGGTTCTGCCTGCACTCTTCTAGGAGTATAGCTGCTGAGACCACCATGTTACACTTGCTCAGAAAACCTGTGCTAGGCATGTGAAAGTATGTGCATGTGTGCACACATGTCCACAGCCCCACCACCACAAACGTGCACCACATTGGCCCTAGCAGAAGTCTGGGGCAACTCTACAGGCAGGCAACAGGCAAGAGACATATCTGGGGAGACTTACTTACTTACCAAGTAAACTTCTGGTATTTGTCTGTATCACAACAGAAAAAAAAAAAAAAAGACAGACTGAGTTTGCAGAATTTGGGTGGTATGCTTTGGATGGTCTCCCTTCAAATACAGCCTCCATGGCACATGGAAAAATTAATGTTGGCAATTCTGGTGGAGACCCCAAATAGAAATGCCATCTTTATCCAGAACATCTGAAACAGAAAATCTGAGGACCTTGTGATTGCTAAGAGACGTGGCGTACTTGCTAAGACATCAAGGGCAGATAAAACAAGCGGAGATTTAACATAGGAGTTGAGGCTCCGAGTCACAGGTGTTGGTTTGCAATGAGCAGCTTCACACCCTGTGTACAGTCACACCCTGCAGGTTCCTCCTCTGCTCAATCACTGAACATAACTGAAAGGGATATGTTAGGAGGATTTGTAACTCAAATTAGAGCTCTGTGAGCTCATCAGCCTCCCCATTCAGTCTACAACCAACCAACCAACCAACACAAATTACCTGCCATTATCACAACCAAGGAACCAACCACCCACCTCAACTAACTAGCCATTACCACAACAAGCCAACCATCATAATCAACTGGTCACTACCTCCATCACCACCACCAACAAACCAATCATCACAACCACCAAACAACCAATCCAAGCACAGAACACAGTAATCAATCACCCACCACAACTAACCACACACCATTACAGCCAATCAACCACCACAACTAACCAAACTTCATCACTCAAAACTATCCATCACCACAAACAATCAGCTGCCTCAATCAACCATCTGGTTCAATCAACTAGACAACATCACAACCACAACTAATCAACAATGACCATAGCTAATCAATGACCATCACTTCTAACAAGACCTCACATTCAACGACCAACACAACTAACTACCAACATAGCCAATTACCTGGATATTTCTGAGCACCCACCAGCCACCACTAGTAGCTAACTCTAATTTAGCATTTACTATGTGCCAGGAAGTGTACTAAATCCTCTCTGGGGATTAACTCATTTTACCCTCACACTTACTCAGTGAGGTAAACCTTATTACCTCTGCTGCTATTACTACCACTAGTACTTCCACAACTTTCTCTGCTACTACTTATATTACATTACATTACATTGTACCCAGATGCAGTGATCATCACAACTAACGCAGAAGTGACACAGAACAATTAAGTAATTTGCTCAAGGCCCCACAGCTAGTAAATAGCAGATTTGGAAACTGAACCCAGGCTGTCTGACTTGAGACTGAAACACTTCTCCACTACCCCAAATTGCTTTGAACGATGGGCATCATGTAGTGAGCCCCTGCCTACTGCCAGGTGCCATGGTAAGCACTTCCTATGAATCATCTAACTTAATTCCTTATCAACCCTAAAAAGAAAATACTATGATCCGATTTTTTAGTGTGAGAAAACAGGGGATAGTGGAATTACAGAGACCTGCCTAAAGCCTTACAGAATGGTCTATTTAAAAGAGCAATAGGGTTGGTCTCAGGCGTTTGAAGCTGTCTTGAGGGAATGGCACCCCCAGGGAGATCTGTTCACTTGGTGGGCAATTCTCTCACTCGTCACGGCGGTGCTGAATGCTCTGGCAGGTGAGGGAGAGGCAGCTCACCACAGGCCCTAGCAGCCCCGCATCTTTTGTCGCTGCGTGTGCTGCTGAGACACTGAGCCACTTCTAAGCTGGCCACACAGACAACCAAGCAGGTCAAGGTAAGGGCAGTGTGGCTGCCATGGACCTGCTCATTCGCAGGAGGGGATAGTCTCGTTGATTGCTTTCTTATGAAGATGCTTCTAAAGGTCCTTGGCCTTGTGTTCCTCATGGGTAGAACAGCTCAGGAATCCTCTCTTTCTCTGGACCTGTAGGACTTGAGCCACAGGAACCAGTGTAACTATCACCACGTTTATGCCCCTACTGTTTTCTATGCTGTGAGGAGCACATTGTCCTGCTCTGACCATTAAGTGTCACTGTTCCCTCTCAGCACCTAAGGAAACATTCCAGCACACTCCGTGCTCTCCTGTATAAGGCTGGGGTTTTCCCACAGTGATGGATAATGGCTGAAAATTAAGAGCCAAAACAGATACAATCCTGCCCTTCTGGCATGTAATGCCTAACGGGAGAACAATCCTGCCCTCCTGGCGTGTAATGCCTAACGGGAGAAAGCTCCTAGTTACAAGTGCTGCAAAGATGAAGTGCTATGAACTGTAGAACTTGGTAACTGAGGGATGGGACCCAGCCAGGTCGGAAGAAGGCTTCCATGAAGATGAGTTTCAGATGAACTGAGATCTGAAGGGTGGATGTGTTTGCTAGAAGAGGAACACATGTCCCAGTGAAGAGTACAGCATGTGCACAGACTGTGTGGCCACAGGGATCGGGGCAGGGACAAACGGCTAGAGAAGGTCAGTGTGGCTGGAACAAAGAGGAGAAACTAGAGGCAGGGGCTGAGGCGCTCAGGACCTCAGAGGAAGCCCATTTAGTAGGGAATTTGCCTTAATACCAAGAGAAATGGAAAGACACTGCAGAAATTTAAGCAACTGGGCTGTGATGAGTATAATCAAAAACTTTTTTTAAAACGATCACTGTAGCTGTTGTGGGAAGAACAGATTGAGTGGAGGCAGGGAAATGATCTGGATTGAGGGGGTCAGGACTCAAAGCTCCGGGTTGAGCATCCCTAACCGAGTAATCTGAATTCTCAACTGCTCCCAGATCCAACATTCTGAATGGTGACATGACTCTCAAAGGAAATGCTCCTAGGAGAATTTTGAATTTCAGATTTTTGGATTAGGGATGTTCAGCTGATAAATCTAATGCACATACTCCAAAATCCAAAAAAATCCAGGATCTGAAACATTTCTGGTCCCATGTATTATGGACATGGTATATTCAGGCTTGTATCGCAATAATCCAAGCAAAAAGAATCTATTTTATTTATTTATTTATTTTTATAGACAGAGTCTCACTCTGTCACTCTGGGTTGAGTGCCATGGCATCATAGTTCACAGCAACCTCAAACTCATGGACCCAAGCAATCCTCTTTCCCCAGCCTCCCAAGTAACTGGGACTGCAGGTGCCTGCCACTACTCCTGGCTAGTTTTTCCATAGTTAGTAGAGATGGGGTCTCAGTCTTGCTCAGGCTGGTCTCGGAATCCTGAGCTCGAGCCATCCACCACCTCGGCCTCTAAGAGTGCTAAGATTATAGCTATGAGCCACCGTGCCCAGCCCCAAGCAAGAGATGTCATCTTGGTCTAAGGTGGCAGAAATACGGAAATGTGGAGAGATTTGAGAGCTATTTAAGGGTTTAACTCAGAAGACCTGCTGATGGCTGGGGTGTAGAGGGAGTGAGGAAGCCAGAGGCATCTGGGTAAGGCTTGCATTTGAGGTTTGCTCAGTGGAATGCCAGGTGTTTTCATTCCTGGGAAGCTTTGGTTTGGTTGAATCCCAATCCCAGTGCCAGCTTGTCCCTTAATGGGAAGAAAAAGGCCCCTGGTGAGCAGGTGGTTCATTATTTACTCTCCAGCACAGCTTGGGGCTTGCTCTAACCAAGTCAAGATGATTGCAATCCCATTCATTGTTAAGTAAATACATCTGAGCCCTTCAGAGGTACCGGCTCTGCGTGGCCAGCAGCGCATCTGCTACCTACATTAACGGTCAAATCACATAAACCCAGGCCCCACCGGGGGCTTGCGAAGGAGATGCCAGCAAACTTTTGATTACCGCCACCCTTCCAGGTGTCACAATAACAAACAGAGGCGGAAACTGGAGCCCCCCAAACCGTTTAAAGAACAATTAATCAGCACGTTCCGCGTTAAAGGCTTGGGAAAAAAATATTGCTGCACAATTGCTGTGGCCTAGAGGAAGAAATTTTTCACTTAACTTTGACAGCAGGGAAGTAGAGGAGAAGTGAGAGAAGGTGACAGCCCAGGCCTGCTCTGCATCTGGGCTCAGAAATGCAGACGCTGTGGACCCAATGAACTCAGGGTCAGGGTTTCAGAAAACACAGAGAAAAGACTCCTGGGTGAAGTTATGAAAGGTACAGTCAGAGACGAACAGGTGGGGAGAGAGGTGAGTGAAGGAAGAAATGGATATTTATTGATAGTTCATTTACTCATCAAGTATTTTTGGTACATCTACTAAGAGCTGGGTATTGTTCTAGAGTTTTGGAAAACAGGCACGATTTCTACCCTAATAGTCTTGACACACTAGGAGGGTGAGTCAGACAACAGATAAGAAATAAGCATGTTATATGCTCTTGTAATTATAAGGACTACTTAAAAAACAGCAAGGGATAGAGTGGGTGTGACCACAAACAGAGCAATGGGGAGGTGACATTCAATCAGGGCACTTGAATGAAACGAGAAAACAAGAGCTGGGATTATGTGGGGGATAGCATGCCAGCCATACCCCAGATAGATTCCATTTAATGCTCACGACTAGTTCATTCTAGCAATAAGACAATGCTGTGGAGGGTCAGAGAAATGGGTTGATATGCTCAGGGTGGTAGAGTTTGGAATTGGTAAAGCTGAGGTTTGAACTTGGGCTGGCGTGACTCTAAATCAGCTGCTCTTTCAACTAAACCCAACTACCTGTTGGCTATTCAGTTCCATTCAGTTTACTTCAATGAACAGGAGAGTTCAGAACATGGGCTTACAAGTCTTGTCTAAAGAATTAGGTTTCAACAGAGGGGAAAAATATGGGATAACAGAGACGATTAAGACACAGGCCACAGAGGACAGATCCCTTCTTCTCCCTTGATTTACACATAAACTGCTATAGATTTAGTCTCTCTTCTGTAAAATGTAACTAAGGTTAGGGATACTATCAAGGAGCTCCTATCTGTAAAGTGCCCATTAAATGAGAGTTATTACTATGAGCAGAGAACTCCTACATGTTCATTGAAACCCAAGCCAAATATCCCCCCCTTATGAGATTTTCAAGATTCCTCTTTTTCTTATTTACAAATCATTAAAGCATTGCTTTGCCTTTAAACAAAACCATAAAGTGTGCTTTTCAGGGGGTGAGATCAAGGATTTTTATATGACTTTGGAGGCCTCTGCAATACTCCGTAGCATTTAAATAAATATATTTATGGTTAACATATGATGTATAATCTAAGATGCTCTAAGGATTCCTTAGTATACATACATTTTTTAATAAAAAAACCCCAAGTATCTGAAAGTTGTAAATAATTATTAAGGGAATTGCTTAAAAAGATTTTGTCACAACTCCAGAAAAGCAAGACCAAAGCAAACAAAACCATAATGCCAGATATGTTCGCCATAATTGAAATAAACTATCTTAACCTGTCTGAAGCCCATAAATTATAGCAATGAGGTATTCTACCAGACTGTCTGGTAGAAGCAGCACCTGCTTATTGGTTGAGGACACTGGTTTTAGAGACAAATAGATCTACCTAGACTCAAAAGTGTATTTCTATTATCTGTTGATATTGGGTGAAATCCATAATCTTTTTCAATCTCATGTTCCCAATGTATAAACTAGAGTTCCTAAATATTTTTCGTAGGACTGATTGAGATAATTCATGTACTAGCATCTGCCTAGTTCAGGTGACATACAAGAAATGGCAGGAGTTTATCATTCTTCTTACCAAGAGTATTTAAGCCTCAAAGGCAATGGTTGGGTCTATAGCGTTCACTGATAATTTAGGATACTGCAGGATCATTGGACCCCTCTGAAGGGTCTGGTATATAATAGTCACTTAATACAAATTTGGTGAATGAATAGCTCACTTCCTATGTGCCCTCTTGATTAGTCCCCACAGTCCTCTTAGGCACTGTGGTGTCATTTCATGTTAGAGATGAGACATTTGAGGTTTCCACAAAGAAGTAAACTACCTTGCCCCAACTTACAGAGTTGCTATGCAAGAGTCAGGATTTAAGTCTGATTTTCCTGAATCTGTACCCTGACTTTGTTTCACCAGGCTGAGCTCTCTCCAGAAAGCGCCCAGAATGCTGGATAAGTGACAGGGCAGAGCTGCCCAGTGACAGGGCAGAGCTACATGACCTTCCATGAAAGTCACTCCTGAGAGGCCAAGTGCCCATCACTGAGAGAGCCACTGTAGGCATGAGGCCATATTCAGAGGCAAGGTCTGCAGGGAACATCCCAAAACTATTAGCAACCAGGAACTCAAGGGGGTTTATAAACAACAAAGAAAACTATAACACATTCCGACCCTTATTGGTAGAACAAGGATCTCAGGAGACCGCTCAGATTTGGAGACATTTAATACTTCAATCTGTACAGTCTTGCGGGAGAAGGAAATGAGAGATTAGCTGGGGCAGGAGCTTTGAGAACTGGCTTCATAAAGAAAAGCAAGAGGAAGAAAGGGCAAGTCAGTGCCAGCGAACAGGCCGGTGCTGAAGGGCTCTGGTGGCCTTGAGAAAGAGAAATCCCCTAAGGTCTCAGAGACAGTCCACTGCAGGAGGCCCTGAAACCTCAGGGAGGGATTAAACAAATTAACTCTGCTTAGCTTGGATAATCAGAGACCAAGTGATTGGACAAGCACTCACAGACATGGAAGGAAGGAAATGCTCAGGAGGGATGCGCATTGCAGAAGCTAACCCAAGGGGATGTGGCCAGCAGCCCAGGGAAATGAGACCACATCCTGCAGGGAAACCATCCATCTTCCTACGGGCGATGGGCCCCTCTTTCTGTTCTGTAACATGCTATGCTCTTTCCTGTCTCAGGATCTTTGCACTTGCCACTTTCTCCATAATTCTTCCTCCTACATCCCACAAGACTTCTTTGGGTTTCTTTGACATGTTATCTCCCTCAGAGAGGCAATCACAGTCCAAATGAAATAGCTCAATATTCTCCTCTCTACCAATCATCAAATGACTCTGGTTTTTCTCATTCTGGGCACATGTGAAATTATTACTTGTATTTAGTTCTTTACTGTTTTATTTATTTTTTTTAATCTTTCCTGGACTAGAACTAAGGATGTCAGCTTCTGTTTGTCTAGACCAGGGGTCAGTCAAGTATTGTGCATGGGCTACATTTGGCCCATCACTTCACTTGTTTTTATCAATAAAGTTTTATAGTAACACAGCAACATCAATCCATTTATGCATTGTGTGTGGCCAGTTTCACTCTACACAAGCAGAATAGAGTAGTTTTGCAATAGAGATGCATAGTCTGTAAACTCTAAAATATTGGGCTGGGTGTGGTGGCTCATGCCTATAATCCTAGCAGTTTGGGAGGCTGAGGCGGTGGATTGCTGAACTCAGAAGTTCAAGACCAGCCTGAACAAGAACAAGACCTGGTCTCTACTAAAAATAGAAAAACAAACAAACAAACCAACAAAAAATACTAGTCAGGCTTAGTGGCACACACTGTAGTTACAGTTAGTCCAGAGGGTGAAGCAAGAGGATCGCTTAAGCTCAAGAGTTGGAGGTTGCTGTGAGCTATGGCACCACAGCACTCTAGCCTGGTGAAGGGCAATGAAGCAAGGCTCTGTCTCAAAAAAAAAAAAAAAAGAAATTAAATAAAATTTGATGAATAAAATTAAGAAAAATTAAAAAGAAAGATCTAAAATATTTACTACCTGGACCTTCAAAGTTTGTTGAGCCCTGGCCTAGATTAGCACTGAATACTCAGTACTTCAAATACCTTTATCAAATTAACAAATGGAATGAAATGAAGGCTTGAAGGGAGGGCGGGGGACTATATAATGCCCAGATCAGCTATAGAACTATGGAAACTATGCAGCTCTCTCAATCTAATATAATAAGTTTTTCCAAATACCTACTTGGGTGCCAGGCACTGACTGCCTAGAGGAAATGGTGGAAATAATAGTCATCATTCCAGTTTTGGAGACTCTCAGAGCCGGTGTGGCAGAGAGACTAACAAATCAACTGCAGTGATTCTGTGTGCTGCCAGGGGGCGGAGGAGGGAGAAGCGGGTTACACCAGGAAAAGAAACAGACGCAGATAAGGGAGAACCTCACTGACTCTGCGATATTGCAGCCCTGCCTTCAATATTGTTGACGGTAGCTTCCATTCACTGAGCATTTCTTGGTACCAGGTACTGCATCCAAGCTCATCACACGCTGACCTTACAACAAACTCATATGGTGATGCTTGTGTCAGAATAGCTTTAGGTTATGTTGTAGCAACCACCAATCCTCACGCCTCACTGTCTTAAAACAACAAAGGTTTACTTCCTGCCCCTGTAGGGTGGGCAATGCAATCTGTAAAAAGCAAAAGGCAGAAGTAGTTTGCTCCCTGAAGTCGGCACCTGGCATCCCAGGATGACAGATGTTCCACCATCTAACAAAACCATCCTTTAAACATGAAGCTCCAGGTTTGCTGCTGCAGGGTAGGGGAGGATGGAAAATCATGTGCCAGCTCTTAAAATACGTGGCATGTGCCATTTTTTGTTGTTCAAAACAAGTCCTGTGACCATACTTAACTTCAAAGGGGCTTGAAGTGTGCCAAGAGCAAACAGGAACTCGTGGTGTGCTTGAGTAATGTCCATTATAACATTATGTGCAGTGAGACGACTGTGGCACAGAAAGCTTAGGTAACTTGCCCAAGTTCACATGAGGAGCAAAAATGGTTTCAAAACCTAGTCTATTCCATCCCATTACTTGTCCGCATAAGCATTTTGTGATCCCAAAGAATGAATGAGAGCTTCTTAGGGAGAGAAGGGAAAAGTCAAGGCAGCTTTAGGTAAATGGTTAAGGAGAAACAGAATAAACAACAGCAAGCTGTCAAGGACAAGGGAAGACCACCTAGCCACAGCTGCAGCCTGGGAGTGTGACTGTGTGGAAAGGGCTGGAGTCGTGTGGCACGGCTTAGAGAACTGTAAGGGAATGGGGAAATGACTGGAGGAAGAGGAAGCTCAGAACAGATCTCCATCACAGAGGCTATGCTATTACAATCCTATGGAACACCAATCGACTTACTTCCCAATCCCCCTCCCACTTGCAAGACTATATCCCTGAATTATGTGGGACCTGCCTTTACTAGCAGTTCCCAAATGGCTTGGTGTTGTCTTGATGGCCTCCAGGTCTCGATACCTGCTATTTCCTCCACCTCAAACATTCTCCTGATTTCTCTACCTGGATAAGTCCTCCTGGTCCTCAATGGCTCAGTAGTCATGGCCTCTCCTGGGAGCCTGAGCAGAGCTGTTTGATGCACCATGGAACTTCTAGGACACTATATACCTACCCCATCAATGGACATACAGTGCGGTTTTTTGGTTGGTTTGTTTGGTTGGTTGGTTCTAGTTGTCATTGTTGTTTGGCAGGCCCGGGCTGGGTTTGAACCCACCAGCTCCGGTATATGTGGCTGGCACCCAAGCCACTGAGCTATAGGCATAAGCCATATGGCACAGTCTTTGAAATGCCTCCACTACCATAAACTGCTCAAGGGTCCAGCCTACAACTGATACATCATTGACTCCTCAGCACCTAACAGAGTGCCTTGTACCTTTGAGATTCCCAAAAAATATCTGTTAAATCAACGACTATATTTTTTAAAAAATCCTGTAGCCCAGCACTTCTTAAAGTTTGATGTGGATTGGCATTACCCAGGGATATTTGAAAATCAGGTTTTGATTCAGTGAGACTGGGATGGCATCTGAAATTGTGTCTTTCCAACAAGCTTAGTTGGTGGCCTGTGGACACGCTTTGATTAGCAAGCCTGTAGCAAATGTTGCTGATTCCCTGCTCACCTGCCAGCATGTCCCTGTTCCCACAGAAGCCAACTTCATAGGTGGTAACTGACGGTACATGTGACTCTTTGCTTGAGGTCTTTTTCTGGCTGCTGAGACCCACTGGGCTCCTGCAGGGGGAAGGTGGGAGTGCCTGAGAGTTAATGTTCCCCAGGAGCAGCCACTGACCAGTAACCAATGAACGTCGGTGGATAAATACCCCGGCTCCCTCTCCGCTTGTAGGCTTAGCCCTGAGACAGTCCCCGCCGTGTCTCCCTGTTTCCCGATGATACTGTGCCTCTGCTGCCCACCCTGGTGACATGCTTGATCATGCATTTGCTACTTCCTTCCCTCCCTTCTCTGTCTCTTTTCCGCTCCTCTACTTCTGTTTCCTGGGATCAGCACCTACACAAACCATTTGCAATCATGTCTTTCTTTCAAGTGCTGCTTTCAGGGGAAACAAAATTAAGTAAGGTCCCTAGAACTTCACCTATCTGATCTGACGGCCCTCAGGCTTTTATCAAGTGTTCAGTCAGTCATGGATTCATTCATTCAGCCCACAGGGGGCCATGCAGTGAAATGTCCATCGCTGCCGGAAGGTGGGGATGGGTCTTTTTTTTTTTTTTTTTTT